>NC_056746.1:859333104-859602992 GCF_019279795.1 Protopterus annectens | reverse complement strand
CATTGTCTCCGTGTTCTTTAAAAGCAGATTTTGCATTTTTGCTCTTGCATACATCCTGTTTTTAAGTCTGTAAGGAAAAAATGTCCATTCAGCAGATTCCTTATTTTCCAAGCCACAATCATTTAGTATGGATGCTGATCACATATTACTAAACTCTGTTTCTGCATTTAAGCAAGCTTTATTTTATACCGTATTTATGTTAGATATTCGTAACAGAATTACTTTCAACCTTAAAACCCTGTTGAGCATAATCTTACAACTCCGAGGTCACACTACACACAAGCACACACAAAATATCACCACCCAAGCTACATTCTCCTTGCACACACACATCACAGCAACAAAACACACTGACACACACCACAGCCCCTACCCGAAACCCTTAACACACACACACTTACCTGATTCCATAATCACAGCAAAACCTCAGAAGCATGAAATTCAAAGCCACCGGTATTCGAGGTTTTGAATTTCACGCTTCTGAGCTTTTGCTGTTCTCAGGATTACACTTTATGGGCTCAAAATACCGAATTTCGATATTTCAGTATTTTGAGCTTCTAAAGTGAATCCATATATATATCTACATATCTGTATATGTATAGACATATATAGTTGTGTGTGTATATATATATATATATATATATATATATATATATGTGTGTGTTTGTATATATATATATATATATATATATATATATATATATATATATATATATATATATATATATATACATATAGATATGTATATATATATATATATATCCATATATGCATGTAGATATGTATATGTCTATATATCTATATAGATATATAGCACAATGGATATATATATATATATATATATATATATATATATATATATATATATATATATATATATATATATATATATATATATATATAGATATATATATATATATATATATATACACACACACACACACATATATGTTTACCATATGTCCAGAACATGGAGTGGAGTCCTACCTCAGCACCAAAACCTCTTAATGCAAGGGGGTGTCATGTATGTATTGCAGGTATATTTAGACTGTTGCTACTGTAACAGGGGTTGTCTTAACAGACATGTTGAGTGTGGGAGGTGACATTTTCTTTTGACTATACGCCATTGGTTACTGACAGACATCCTAAGGACATCATCGTACAGTGCCACTGATAGCACAGTAATGATCCTGTGGACTACAGCAGAGATATGACCAATATATGTGGACAGTCTGGCACTCTCTGGTCAATCCAGAGGTGTACACAGATCCCCTTCGTGTGAGACATGTGGACCAAGCCTGACAATGTGGATGTTAACAGCCATGTACATGGGAATGTCACGTACATATCGGACTACATATGCCCACACAGTTTATTCATTCACACACACCTGTCTGTCCTGACACATAATAACTGGTGGTGCAGAGGTCACATGGCCATAAACTACCCAGTAGTTAGTGACATACATCTGTACAGAATCCCACTGCTTTGTCAGAAATATACAACAGTTATGTTGGCCTGGCAGCAGTATGTATTTCAAATATCTAGACATAACAGCACACTGGATAATTACACTCAGCTGCTAGGCATGTAATAAAGCACTGTCCAAACTCCAGGCAGACTGCCACAACACTGGACTACATTTTGTATGGGGGAGTACACATGTAACTGCAAGTATAGCAGGCTGTATAGGCATGTCACAGCACAGAGTAACAGACACCTGTGAGAAAGTGCAGACCCACAACCAATGTGAACACAGCAACAGCCACATATAGTACACAAGCTTAATATGACACTATGTGGACTGTCTGATAAACACCATCCTCATATGTGCCACTCACACACTAACCTTACCTAAACTGAGTCATGACACAGTGTGGTCCAATGCCTGTCTGTGGTATTGGACACGTGTGTGTTTGGACCTACAAACATGTGAGCCGATAGGGTACCATACACTGGAGCAGCATGTAATATCAGATAGAACAGGACCAAGAACAATGGGATCTATCACAGTCTGTGCACAGGCCAAGGTATGCATTCGCAATACACATACTGTTGACAATCACCATAAGTACACAGACCCCAGTACTGTACACACAACTGCAGAATGCCCAGGTTATGTCCTCAGAAATAACCCCTACTATACATAACATGTCTGACTGGCTTGTTATCAGGTATGATGTCAATAAATAATGGTGTACAGAACATATGCTCCTCTTACTGCATGACATATGTACAAAGGTTGACAGACCTGTGGCTGGAGCCACAAACACTGGGCCAGTATTGGCATGTTGCTGTGATACCCTCATACATTTACTGTTGTAACACGGTTTGTTGTGACATATGTCCTATGAGGGATATGAAGTCAGTAGCTCTCATGGCTGTCATCATGTACTGACACAATCCTCAGCCTATGCTTCTGCAGTTCTAAGATAGGTGATCTGTGAGTAACACAAGAAACATAAGACTCCAAACACTGCCCAGTCTGCAGATAACTCTACAGGTGGGAGTTTCCTCAAACACATAACACTGTCATGACAGGTATTAAATCATGTAGACCAGACATATCCACACACAGCCTGCTAAATCAACATTACTCCAAATGCAGAAGAGCAACACTTACATTCTGTAGTCATGTCTGGCACATCCCCCTCCTGTTTGTTGGCATGTTTCCACAGTGTATGTTGTTAGAGGTAAATCCCAATAACATCTGTGATGCTGTTTGCAAAACACCAACATGAGGTCCTGCTCACAGTGAATGGAAAGGCCCAACACCCACACGATGTTCCTAGGTATTGGAGTTCATTTCCATGCAATTGGCTATAGGAATGTCACCACAGCTGTTCCACATGCAATCAGCTAGAGGGAGACTGCAATTCATGCAGAAGCCAGCTGATCATGAGCATCACTTACAAAGCACAAGCTGCTGCCTAATCAAAGCAGGTGTACTTCTCCACAGCCACCAGGAAGGGAGTGAGAGAGACAGACAGAGACACAGTAAGATAGGGAGGGGGTGGGAGGGTAAAACCTATATATGCATGTGCCATACACTTACCACTATGGGGTTTCAACCCCCTGACTGGCTATGTATTGCTATCACATGTCCATGCAGTTATTGCATGCACCTCTACAGAGCTTACATGTTGTGGAGCTTTCCAAAGGTATATCTGATGGTGAGTGACATCTGCAACAGTGATATAGGAGTGATAAATTAGGTGTAGTACACGTGCCTGTCCACATGAACAGGTGTCAATGTCAACACAGCCATACTCTCTCAGGGACTCACACACATTAACACAGTTGGCAGGGTCAGGAATAGACATCATAACTAGCTAGTTTGCCACAATACAGTAATACGCAGGTATCACATGCACCACAGGGGTTATCTGGATGATATATGGAAAAAGGGTATATGAAGGTGTCTGACATCAGACGGCATGCTTCAGTAGGCCAATGGGAGGTGTAGTGAGTCTTGAATGGGGTCAAAATCATCATACTCCACACACACAGGCACAGTCTGCCAGTACAGACATGCATGGGTGCATTGCTTCATAGGTGTGTAGTGGTTGACTGTGCCAGAAGACTGTAATAAGGCTAGGTAAAGGGTATACCTTGGCATCAGGCCACATGACAATGGTTTTCAGTGTGGCATACAGGTGTAGTGTCTGGCTTGGCCCACACAGGTGGGTATTGTATTCACCATCCAGACATCTGGGTTACTATTGTGGGTGGCCCGTGCTGTGCAATGCTTGCCATGTATGTGTTCTATAGTCCATGACATGTATGGTGTCTGGGATGTGCATAAGTCCCACATGCATGTTCTGTGACATGTGAAACTGTACCTGGGGTGTCTGGGCCATGCTGTGCACACAGATTGTTATCATCATATGTGCTATCCCTGACCTCATGTGGTGGGAACTGGCAATGGACACCAGGTTGACCCTGCACCCACATTGACAGCATGATACAGGTATTCCTTGGTGTCAGTGGCTTCTGTCCATACAGGGCATGTGTTTAAGGCATGGTATGTCATTTGTGG
Organism: Protopterus annectens; assembly: GCF_019279795.1. NCBI lineage: Eukaryota > Metazoa > Chordata > Ceratodontiformes > Protopteridae > Protopterus > Protopterus annectens. The sequence continues at coordinate 859,598,953 of NC_056746.1, read as the reverse complement.
GTCACATTTGATGGCACTACAGTTGTTGCAGGCTTCCAGTGGGGAACATAGTGAAGGTGCACTGTGTGGAATTATGTGCCTATTGTAGTGATGGGACAGGGTGCCATGCACTCTGTAGTCTACTGAAATCAGACTATAGTTACTATCTGTGAGCAATATGCAGGGCACTACCAACAAAGCGGTTGTTGCCTAGATGAGTGCATTTGTGTATGAGACATGGGTTGAGAGGGTTCTCTGGGTAATACAAAGGTTGCCTATTTATTCGCCAGGCCTTAATGTCACATGTAGGGATATGGATTGTCAACCCCAGCCTCTGTGCTGTTTGACATCTGTATCCTTGTAAGATGAACATTGTGACATATAATAGGCCCACCATGTAAGAAATTTGCAAAACCCGCTCCACAATGAGTCCAGTTGTTACACACACACAGCCACCTCCACACAGGAAATGAATGACAAACACAGACACACAAACTCTCTCACAGTTGCCATGTCTGGGACTGGAACTCCTACCTAACTAGTACATCACACTACACCATGGAGATTATGGGGTTACTCCTTCCCCAAAGGTGTATTTCAAGGTGAATGACATCAGTAGGCTTGCCAAAGAAGGATAATGGAGGTTGTATTGACTGTGAATGGCCTCAAAAGCATTGCTCCCTACAAAGGCAAACAAACACACATACACATCCACACTTGCTAGGTGTGGGAATAGAACCCCTACTAAGCTAAGTATATCACACTACAGCATTACACTGTTACAGGACACACCACAGAGATTACGGGGCTATTCTTTCCCTAAAGCTGTATTTCAAGGTGAATGACATCAGCAGGCTTGCCAAAGAAGGTCAATGGAGGTTGTATTGACTGTGAATGGCCTCAAAAGCATTGCTCCCTACACAGACAAACAAACACACAAACATCCACACTTGCCAGGTGTGGGAACAGAACCCCTAATGAACTAGTATATCACACTACAACATTACACTGTTATGGGACACACCATGGGGATTACTGGGTTACTTCTTCCCCAAAGGTATATTTCAAAGTGACTGACATCAGACCCCTTGCCATGGTTGGACAATGGAAGGTGTAGTTCTTAGGTTCATAATCATGCATTGATGCTAGTCTATCAGTCCTAGACTGTATACATGCCTAGACATGACATTTCTCTGGCTATGACTTCCCACTAAATAGACTTCCCTGCACCCCTGTCTAGCAGGGCAGCTGACATGATCCCCAGGGTAAATGTCCTATTTCCCATCCAATCATCCAGGTTCTTTTTGAAGAGGGACAATGGGGCACTCTGCTTAACATGTGTGGACAGTCTATTCTAGAGTCTGGGTAGTCTCTGGGTCAGGAACACATCTCTCCTGCATGTATTGTTCATTGTGATGACAGGATTTGGATCCCTGGAGCATGTGGCTGTGAGGGTTTGAAATTCTCTAAGTGTAGCATGTTCAACAGCTGTGGGTTTGACATGGCATGTTATGTTAAGCAGAGATCACCTCTGAGAACACAATACATGACAGAGTATTGCTGGCTGATTTTTAGACAGTCAGCATAGGGCATCTGGTTTAGGCCTGTGGTCATTTTGGGAGGTATGTCTGCAGCATCTCTGCTTGTTGGAGATGCCTTGTGAGGTACATACATAACAGGCCGTTGCAGTCTGTACTGGGTTTACTGAGAGCTGCCTACAGTGGGACAATGGGCTCCTTTTCCTGGATGTAAAGCCCTTAGTGGGAGGTGCACCATATAGGTGGGTTTCCTGACTGTTGTGGAGATGTGGTTATCAAAGTTGAGACCACTGTCCACCTGTGTCCCTATGTCTGTTATCACACTTTAGGTGTTTAGTGTACTGCCACCTATGTGGTACTTCACAGGTACATGTCCCTTCCCAATGGGGATAGCTATATATTTCTTGGCATTGATCTTGAAGCCATGGCTCAGGCACCAAGCATGCCTTTCTGTAAGGCCCTTGTGTAGAATATCCACATAATGTGGGTATTCAATATTGGTTCTCAGTGTGCAGTCATCTGCGACCTTTGCTGGTGTCCCTTACTGTTGGACTGTACTTCAGAGCAGTTGATGCTGAACAAAGGCGGTGCCAGGACTGAACCCTAAGGTACTCCAACTGTCACTTGTCTGAGGCTCGGGTTGGTGTCACCTACATTTACAGTATGGGTTGTGTCAGCACAGAAGTTGGCAGCCCATCAGGTGACATTGGGATTAATGGCCAGCATGATACATTTATCTATGATTCCAGACTGGGGATGGTTCTGAAGGTCTTGGCGTGGTCCAGATAGGCTGTGTGAACCACCTTACCCTCATCCATGGCTCTGGAGATGGATTCACTGTTGTCACTCAGGTTGAGGTGACATGATTGGCCCTTCACAAACCAAACCTGGTTAGGGTCCAGTGTTTGCAGGTTGTCAATGCCTTTGTTTTAATTCCCATAATAATACATTCCATGGGCTTGCAGAGCAGGCAGGTCATACTGCTGTGGCTGTAGTTCCAGAATCCAAGATGGATCCCCTCTTGTGGACTGGGATAACTGTAGATGTGGGCCACACAGTGGGCACAAAGCCTTAGGTGTGGCTATGATTAGACATGGCACATAGGTGAGGTGCAAGAGCAGTTTGTAGCTCATGTAGTACACAGCCCGGAATGTTGACTGGTCCCATGGCTGCTGTTGTCATAACTCTGTAGAGTGTGGTTTTACCTATCTGGCCATTATTACCGGCATATGGAAATCTATCTGTGTTGAGATGGGCCCTGTGGGGGTTGGGAGGGGGTGCAGTTGGCACTGAATTAATCTGCCAGGATAATAGCAATATCCCTGGGAGGAGTAGATTTAGTACCATCTTGTTGTAGCTCACAGCAGTTCTGAGCATTGCCATTTAGATTCCTCACATAGCTATGGAACGTCTTGCAGTTGTCTTTGGCATCTGTGGCTATATTATGTTCGCAACTAGCTTTGGTGGATGTTATGAGGGGGTCTCTGCCTCTTACTGCAACTGGTAAGGGAGTATTTTGCATCATGGAAAGTCCCTCATTTCTGCAAGAGTTTCCTCCTTTTGTTGTACAATATGTTTATGGCAGAAGGCCACCACATTTCCATCCTTTTCTGGGATGGGGAGTGTCTTGGTTCACTATTGGATGGCATGATTCCTATATGAGTGGATGTACTCGTACAGTGCCTTCATGTATGATTCAGCAGTTGTCCTTTCAGTTTCCTTCTGCATGGGTGTCACAATGTTAGTCAAGTCTGACATGTGTAGCATGACATTGGCTTTGGAGATGTGTGTTGCAGAGATGTCCTTACTGGGGTGTGGGGGAGGGATGTTGATGTTAAGGGTGATTAGCTCATGGGCATACCTGACCACCAATGGGGTGACCATAGGTATGGAGCATTGATGTCCCATGTTGGCAATGACCAGGTCTAGGATATTTGAGCTACTGGTGGGACTATGGGTTACATGATCCAGGGCATTGGGAATTATGACTTCCAAGAAGCGTTGGGCACACATGTTGGTACACAACTATTTTTCCCAGTTAATGGCAGGGTAGTGTAACTCACCTAGTATTAGGGTGTTTGCTTCAATCATGATATTTCACAGTATGTTTCAAAGGCTGTAGTGAGTATCATGGGGCATGGTGGGGGATCTGTAGCAAGCTATACAATTTGGAATGCAGTCTAACCCACTGTTAGTTGCACCGGGGGTATTTCAGACACATTCTGTTGGCCAAGTAGGTTGGTGGTGTGAATATCCTTGGTGAATATGGACACCCCTCCACCTTTATTGTTTTGGTCCTAGTTTGGTGGCCAACAGGTGTGGTGAGAGCTGTACCTGGTATTGCAGGGGTTCTCTCTGGAGGCTTAGAGCAGGTCTCTTTTACTGCACAGTTATCAATGTTCTCCATTAGTAGGTGTGCGTAGTGACTGTGAATGGTCAAAAAAATCATTGCTCCTACACACACAGAGTTTCACACTTGCCATGACTGGGAACAAATACCTACCTAACTAGTTTATCACACTACAGCATTATGCAGTTATAAGACACACCATGGAGATTACTGGGCTACTCCTTCCCCAATGGTGTATTTCAAAGTGAATGACATCAGCAGGCTTGCCAAACAAGGGCAGTGGAGGTTGCAGTGACTGTGAATGGCCTCAAAAGCATTGCAGCCTACACAGACAAACAAACACACACACAAACATCCACACTTGCCATGTCTGGGAATAGAACTCCTACCTAACTAGTTTATCACACTACAGCATCACACAGTTATAGGACACACCATGGAGATTACTGGACTACTCCATCCCCAAAGGTGTATTTCAAGGTGACGACATCAGCATGCTTGCCATAGTAGGGCAATGGGGAGTGCAGTGTGTGTGCATGGGCCATAAACTATTCATCTAGAGGCAGACACATCACACTCAGGCACATACAGGTTTATATTCCACAGGTACATGTATACAACTGCTAGATGAGTACTGACTTGTACAGTCATGTTGCACAGTTAGCACTAGCACCACAGACACTATAATACTGAGGGATTCCAAAAGCATATGTCTATGGTGATTGACATTTGCACATCATGTGGTTTTAGCCAAATGGATGTGTGCTGGGTTGGACAGGCCTCAGGATGGAAGGCTCTTTGTCACTCTCACTCTCTTCCACACATCTTTGTATGTGTACTTTTGGCCTATTATAGTGTGTCGTCCTTGGATATATGTGTGTATCCCTATCCAATGTGTGTGTGCAAAGCATGACTGGTGTGTACTGAGGAGTGAATGCACTAACATCTGCGACTGTCAGATATGTATGGTCCACTGTTGTTGCCAGACATGAGCTTCATTTCCTTAAGTGTGTGAGCATGCCCAGTCTGACCTGTCAGTAGTTTGTTGTCTGACATGGCCTTCATTTCTCGAAGACTGGGAGCATGCCCAGTATGACCTTCTGTATTGAATGCATGAATCCATTTCAGGTAGATTGTACTCCAGTGCAGACTTTTGTGTTCTACACCTACAGGTAGCAAACTGTTTCTGCAGGATATCTGTAGATCAGTTGATAATATGGGGTCAACATGGGAAAAGGATAGTGGGTTACTGTAGGTAATTGTGTCTGTGCTGCTTCTGCTACATGACCCTGGTGTTAGCAGAGATATTCAGAGATATGTACTGTTATACACTGTGATGTTTTATGTAATCAAGTACTGTTAGGTAGACATATTTGCTTGCAGTAATGTCCTGGGGAACACAGGGTGACTGCAGCTGTGTCCAGTATTGTGGTCAGCAGCCTACATATTCTTGCACACTCATGCCATTCTGGAGGGGAAGCTGCAGACATTTGCTGCTGGGTCTGTGTAAATGGTTCAGCATTTTGGTACAGTGGTGGTAGAAATCCCATGCTTGTGCATCCATTGACGAGACAGTATGACCATAGCTTGCTGTGGCGATACCTTACAGCTGTACAGATTCACACGTTACCCAGAGACTGGGGTCATAATTCTGGACATTATCCCTACACAATGTGGTTTACGAGCATGTTTGTAGCCACCCATTCTTGTGTTTGCAGCCAGGGATAGTATGTGCACACAGCTGAGTTTCGGACTTCACGCACTCCATGCCACCCATGCTCCCACCTCCCCATTATTCTATCCTCTTCCATGCATTTATTTATTTATTTATTTAACATTTGTTAACCAGGAAAGTCCGACTTGGAACAAAGCCAATTTTCAGCGGAGGCCCACAGAGAAACTCTCCAGATGCATGTCTTTGTAACATGGGAGGAAATCGGAGCACCCAGAGGAAACACACACATTGTGTGGACATTCTCTGATATTTTCCTTATAGTTATCACCTCATCACAGCAGTAATTTGGTGTTGGTCCACAGTTCATGCAGTGGGACACAGTGGACATGTTACTGTGATTTGTCCACATGGCCTTGCATTTGGGTTCTGTGGACTGTGTTATGTTGTTATTTGGGAATTCATGACATAACATACATTGGCAGTACGGGTGAGACACAAGCTTTTGGCAGTGGACTACAGGCTATTTGGTAGTGATGCAGGCTGTTGAATTATGTCAGTCCTACAGTCCTAGACTATGATACACTATATTACCCTGGGGTGACAGGGTAGGTGTGCAAGGTATTCATGCCAATACTTTCTGTCAGTATTGGTCCAGTGGTGGGGATGCTGGCAGGGTGCTGCTTACAGCTAGGGACACACCTGCATGGGACACCTGCTCTGCATGCTGCATTCTTTTGCTATTACCATACACAGGTGGGGATCATATTATACTTGTTCTCAACAGCAGGGTTAAGACCAGAAAAGTACATGTGGGTGGTGGTGGGGTGAGCTGGGTGCATGTGTGCTATGTCCACTACTTGTATTTGAGTCACAGATATGCATTGGGGCATTCCACTTATGCTGGCTTGTGCAGGGATATCAGCTGTTTTTCAATACATCATTCTTATGACCTTTGCCGTCTGCCAGCATTTGGCCAGATGACATCGGAATTCCCTACTACAAGCCCAGATAATGTGCTGCAAATCTGTATGTACAATTCCAAGGTTGAGTCCATTTGACAGTTACATATTATACACTGTCTGTCTGAGGTACTTCCCCCTGTGTACTGTTTGTATATCTGGGGCAACAGCCATGCCATGTCCATCTTTCAGATGGTGGCACATATTACTTCCAAACATTTACTATGGCTTACTGCTGGAATGTGTTATTCTGGGAAGCATTGTGTTTGGCACTGCAGTTGTGAGAACATGGCCCTGTCATCGGCTGTACTGGGCAATGACCACCAGGACAAATCTCACCATGCATACATACTGACCACTCTCACACAATATATAACACACACCAACCTAACACACGCAGACCTGCATATTGTACACATGCTACAATCTATCCTGCTACCTTGGCCAGCTCAGGTAATCTGTGCTCCACTGTTATTATACCTACACATACATATTACTACATTTCTACATAGGATTGGGGGGGGGCACACCTGTATGTTACTCAGTGTCTACATAGGATTGGGGGGCACACCTTACTGTTACAACATTCCTACATAGGATTGGGGGGGCACACCTGCTGTTAGTACATGTCTACATAGGATTGGGGGGCACACCTGCCTGTTATTACAGTTCTATATAGGGTGGGGGGCACACCTGACTGTTACTACGTGTCTACATAGGTATGGTGGGCACACCTGACCGTTAGTACATTTTTACATAGGATTTGGGGGCACACCTGACTGTTACTACATTTCTACATCAGATTGGGGGGGGCACACCAGACTGTTACAACATTTCTACATAGGATTGGGGGGCACACCTGCTGTTAGTACATGTCTACATAGGATTGGGAGGGCACACCTGCCTGTTATTACAGTTTTACATAGGGTGGGGGGGGTACACCTGATTGTTACTACATGTCTACATAGGTATGGGGGCATACCTGACTGTTACTACATTTCTACATAGGCTTGGTGGGGTGACCTGACTGTTACTACGTGTCCACATAGAAATGGGGGGCACACCTAACTGTTACTACATTTCTACATAGGATTGGGGGGGCACACCTGACTGTTACTACATTTGTACATCAGATTGGGCAGCATGCTAGACTGTTACTACATTTTTACATAGGATTGGGGGGCACTCCTGACACTTGTACACATTTACTATGACTGTACTGGTATTTCAGGTACTTCATTTCATTCTGTAATCTGACCTATCATGCTGACTAGAGGCATATCATTGTACTACAGGTCTTAGGTTTGATTGACCTACATTTGTTTCTGACTTCTTACCCTTCAGAACTAACATCTCACTGCCTGACCTGTTGTAGTCTGTCTGTGTAGGCCTTGGGGGGGGGGGTACCCATAGCCATCAATCAGAAGCCTTAGCACAGCCTTTGTTTGTGTTTGTCTACAGCTGTCCAGCTGGCTGAGACTGTTGTTGGGTATGTGAGCCTCCCTGACTGGCATGTGTATGTCATATGGACACACATGTAGCCTAGCACATTTCCTGCAGTGGGTTTTGTCACCTTGTCTAGTGCTGGCTACTATGGTGACACCAGTATTTGCTCCAGAGCTCACGCTGCCACTATAGGTGTCTACTATCTGCTGGCATCCCATTCAGCCACCTGATTCCCTTGCATGCCCACATCCATACCATAGATACAGGTAACAATACATACTACTCCACTCGGCAATTGGAAGGAAGAGTGACTTACCTTGAGGCTGTGCCAGTATTTAGGATGGTGCTGGAGGGCTGCCTATGTCGGATGCACATAGTACACTCCCTATACATGGTTAGGCACAGGTAGTATCGTGTTTGGCATCCCTTTTACTGTATGTGCTAGTTAGAGAGAGGTGTCATTCCCTGGGTTCCTACTGTGTCAGTGTATGTGCTATGCATTGCTTCTTTGCCAAGGCCAGGGCATACTGGTCTCTTTGCCAAGGCCAGGGCATACTGGGCATGCCTCCTTCTGCTTACTGGAGCAGGCTCAGGTTGTTCCTCCTCCAAATCACTGTGTGCCTGTGCAGGCCTTGGTAATGGTGGGGGGCTGTGTGGCCTTGCCCCATGCTGTTCCTGCTGCAGCTGTTTTCGCAGGATTATATTGTGCAGCATGGCACATATGATGACAATTTGGGTACATGTAGCTGGTGAGTACTGCAAGGCTCCACCGAATGTGTCCAGGCACCGGAACCATGTCTTGAGCATCCCAAACACATGCTCAGTTATGATTCTGGTCTGTGCATGTGCCTCATTATGGAGTTCTTGTTCAGGGGTGTGTGTGCATTTCTGATGGGTGTCATCAGCCATGGCTCCAGTGCATAACCAGTATCCCCCACTAGGTGACCATAAGGGATATCCCCATTGGCAAATCTGTGGTACAGCTATGTCAGATGCCAGATGTGGGAGTCGTAATAGCTTCCAGGGCAGCCAGCACACACATTCATTATAATGCCCTAGGCATCACACACGACCTGGCAGCTGATGGAGGGGAAGCCCTTGTGATTGATGTAGACCCTACCCTGCTCACCAGCTGGTGCTTTGATGCATATGTGCATGGAGTCTATAGCACCCACTACCTCAGGGTATTCTATTTAGTGAAAGAGATGCATATTGCTGGCCAATGCCTCACGGGTGTTGGGAAAATATACATGCTCACCTTCATGTGCTGACAGGGCATCCAGGAACTGGTAAGGTACCCTGGATGCTGATGACTGTGAGATCCCCATGATATCTCCAATTGGCTTTTGGAAGGTACCTGTGGCTAGTATTTCTAGGCCTACACATACCTTGGTATCCACTGGGATGGGTTCCCCTCTGTTAGTTGTGTCAGGCATGGCCAGCACAGCTCAACAATTTGATGTAGTAGGTCCTTGTCCATCCTGTAGTGCTCCACTGTCTCCAGCTCATGTAGCCCCTGGTAGGTTACCTTAGGTCTGTACACTCTTCTCTATCCCTCACTGTGCATTGGTCAACAGCATTCTCATCATCACCACCCTCAGCCTCTTCCACATGTTAATGTATGATAGCCCCTATCATTATGCTGCTTTTGTTTGTTAAAATGTCCCCGCTTATATACACCAGTGGTATAGAGTATGTGGGAAAAACCAGAGGGAAAGGTGTTTGCATTGTTTATAGTAGTGTTCTGGGCTAGGCTGCTGTCTGTGTAATTGGCTGATTCTGATACATTTCACCTGCCAGCTGTGTTAGTTCTCCTTGATTACCTGCCTACAGCTGTTTTCCCTTCCCACTGCCTTAATGTTTAAGCTCGGGCACGTGCCACGCAAACACAGTGCACAGAGCTGCTATTTCCTGGTTTACTTTTTTTTTTCCTTTAAAACACGGTGCATGGTGCACACACCAGCTTAGGCAATGTAAAGAGTGCTAGGCAGCCTCAGACATCCCCCTTGCTTAGCTATGCTAAGCTAAGGGCAAACCCGAGCCAAAGGGCTCCAATAAGCTTACAGTATGCCTGACACCCCCCCTATGATGTCAGCCAACTCTTAGGCTTTAACCATGCTATTCCTTCACTTACACTGTTGGGTGCTGGCTAGAATTGAGGGGAAATCTGGGATTCAGTATCATTCACCTCATTTGCATAGGATTGCCTGCTAATGCATAGTTACAGGTCCCACACTGAGCCTTACCCCTTAGCAACCACTATGCACTGGCCATGTTGTCTTCTGCCTGCCATAGAGTATAATGGCAAAATAGTGATTTTGGTTACAATGCTTATTTCAGGTTATTTTTTATATTTTCAGCCCGATCCCATTTGCGCACCACTGCCCTATGCTTAAACAGCTGAAATCGGGTAATAAAAAAATTAAAGTTATTATTTTTTTATTTTTGCAACTGTTTTCCATGCCAGTGGACATATATTTGGCCATTGGCATGGTTTCCACATAATATACACCCTTTATTCGGAGCTGTCATGGCTCCATTTTGTAGTTTGCAGAAATGTACTCGGTTACTAACCGAGTACATTTCTGTACACTACACTAGTCCAGCACGGCCGGCTGACAGCTTCCTGGATCACAAATTCTCCTCATTTGCATGGTTTTCACCTGCAAATGGGGTAATTTGCATACAGGAGCTGTGTCCGTACAGGTATAGTGCAGGAGTGCTTATGCACCTCCCTGCAGCTTATTCCTGGATCACACGGCGGCCATATTGCCTCAAGGAGCTCCTGTACCCCATGCAGGGCTTGCTGAATCCAGGTGTTTCTTTTCCAATTCACATGTTAGACTGAAAAATAAACAAACATAGTTCAACAGCTCTTAGTTACATTTGCAGAAGAAAACAACATAAAATCAACAACATTTGTATGGCAGTGCTGTAAAACATTATGGAGTTACTATAAGTGTAGGCAAGGAGGAATGACCATGGCTGACTTGTCAGGCTGGAAGAGATAGATTGGAGAGTGAGAAGGGACCAAGAGCACTATTAAGCAATTGTTTGAATACAGATATAAATTACAGTGGAAAGCGTGAAATGGAAGGTCCAGTTAGGTGTGTGTGTGTTTGTGTGTGTGTGTGTGTGTGTGTGTGTGTGTGTGTGTGTGTGTGTGTGTGTGTGTGTGTGTGTGTGTGTGTGTGTGTGTGTGTCTATGTTTTGGTGGGGAGTCTGTGACATACCTCTCAACTGCCCAGATTTTTGCCTCATAGTTTTTGGTCTGCTTCTCACACAGTTTGTGGTTTTCTGTCAAATCACTGAAGATTGAAGTCACTAAATTATGACATACATTTGAGTTTCAGATTTCATATCTTCAGAAAATATACACTAACACAAATCCTGTTATTCTAACAACTTTCTAAGTTTATGAGCAATATGTAAAATCTGTCCCAATTTTTGAGCCTTTTGTCCCCCATTATTTTAGACTTTGTTTAGATTTCTTGCACTAAGAAGTTGAGAGGTATGTTGAGGTAGAATAACAGATTATCCTGTTTATAATACAACTAAGTAGATGAGATATTTAAGTAAATACATAAAAGACTATCAAGACAGTGGATACAACTCCCACTGGTTTGGGAGTTAATCGGTCAAGGTCTGCATCTAGTGAGCTCAAAAATGGGTATGTAGAAATGCATAAATTGTTCAGAAAGGAGACCTTGGAGAAAAGAGATAATGCTAATAAGTGTATGAAAGTAAAGTACTTGTAAGTTGTTCACCACTTTAATAAGATCAACAACAGAGCAACAACAACAGCTTCATCTATAAGAGAAGCTGTTATATCTTAGAATGCCACAGGATTCAAAGGCATTATCTCCCCTTAGCAAAGCCATACCATTTCATATGTAATGGAAGTACCCCCCCCCCATTTTGGATAAGCTCCATTATGAATTTTTTCCCTGGCTTGCACAGAATAAAAGTCAAATTGATGGATGTAAAACATTTTGGGGTCTAATGTGACCCTCCCACTCACCTTTTGAGAAATGGTACCATTACAGCTTGCCACAAAGTTAAAGGATGTATCCTTGTGCAGTCTAGTATTTTGTTTAACATGGGTGAGATGGATTTAATCAAGTTTTCTTTGTTTCTGTAAGGAAATCACTGGTAATGTTTCCGGTCCCATGGAACCTGAGTTTTTAATGTTACCTATGACAGAATTTGTCCTATCTATATTTATACAAAGGCTGTCTCCCCCTTATGCTATAGCCCTCTTGCACATGTCTTGCCTAGTGAGAAGCTCACTGAAGATTTTTCTGGAAGTCATTTCATTATGTCTTCAAGCTGGATGATCATGTCAGTATTTATTAATAATATACTATAGCCACAATATTTCCCTTTCAGTTCTCTGATGTACAAGTTCAGTTCATAATCAGACATAGAAGATCAGAAAAAGAAGTAGTTTTTGTACTTCATTTAATTTAGATTTTCTTTATGATGAGAGCAATTAAACTAAATAGTACCTCTTTTTTCTTTCATACAGTTTATAATATAATTGACTTTAATTAGCAGATGATACATTTCTAATCCTGAGTTGTGTTCCTAGCTTCTGATTTAGATGTCCTTCTACCAATATAAAGATAAAGCCACCTATCTGATTGGGTCTACAACAATGAAAGGAGATATGCCATAGAATTTGCAGAATGGGTTTTTGATCTTTAAACCTTTTCCCAGTAGCAGTACAGATACCAACATCTTCCAAGTATAAGAACCTTACAAATGACTTATATTGTGCTGAAACATCTGGCATCTTCAACTGTGTTTTTTTTTTTGCTTTGGAATTTGTGTAAGTCTATAAAGGATATGTGGATTTCTGTTTGGTAATTATACTGCCTGAAGAGAGCAAGAAAGAGATATGAAAACCATCATGTACAAAGCACATTCACTGGCTGCACATCTTACTACAAGCTAAGAAACACTGAATCACCTGTCTGTGGCGCATTTCTTTCACCACTGACTGAATATAAATATTTTTGTCTTGATACTGACTTACCGTATAAGGTGATAGAAGGATTTCAGTAAGCAGATGTGTTTTCCCATGTTTGCTGGGATATTCAATTATTCCACCATATCCTATTGTGTTTCTGTCAGGAAGAACCTTCTTAAATTGTTCACTTCAGTGTGAATAATGAGTGTCACACCTGCCTATAATTCTTTATAACCCAATTGAGATGTTTCTAATTTTTGCTCCAAGCAGGCTTGACACTGTTGCAAACTCCTTACAAAGTTCAATAAAATATATGTTAGTTTTATGCTTAGCATTGTCATAGATTATTAAAATGTGTTTAGGATTGCCAAATCATAATATCTGCCTTAAGGAGTTTCAAGTCAGGCTTGACTCTATTTTAACCCCAGGGTTATTTTATTGTTATTATAGACTCTCACCTCTGCTATGGCATGATGACTGTTTATGGGAGACTTGCCGTGATCACTGGGACATTTTTACAAGGTTTTATAGTAGACAGTCTAGTTTTGCTGCTCTTAAGACTGCTTGAATACCTCAGAACAGCAGGTAATACTGCTGCCTACCCAATCTCAATCCACATAAAAAGGTCCATTCAAGACTACTATGTCCCCACCTTCTGAAAAAGAAATCACACATCACTCCCCTACATAAAAGCATCATCTCAACATAAATCATGAACATCAGACCTATAGCTATCTTGTTTCCCTCTCCAAAATACTAGAAAAAGTGTGTTTAGAAAATAATACTAAGATACCTCATCCAGGAAGATCTTTTTACCCCCATTCAACATGGCTTTCATCCTTCACATAGTACTAATACAACACTCCTAACTTTCACTGAAACCATCAACAAAGCTGGAGACAGTGGCAAACTGGTTTCCTTCCAATTCCTAGACTTGTCAAAAGCCTTCTATATAGTCTGCCTCAACAAACTTCTTCAAATGTCCTCTCTTTGCCTATCACAATCCGCTATTTGTCTGTTCAACAATAGTCAGTGAAAAGGCAATCCAGTCTCTCATTACCAGATGTGTACTACAAGTGTTCATCCTAGGGTCCCTCTTCTTTAACATTCTCACTAATGCTCTCCATAAATCCACTCAACAAGACACCTTAATTTAATATTCAGATGGCTCCATACTCATAGTTTGTTTGTGTCTTTCGGCTTTTCCCGGTTAGGGGTCACCATAGTGGAACTCCAGTCCGCTAATGACTGGCAGTTGATTTTTACGTACCGGTTTGCCAGGCCTGACGCACAACCTTCAACGAAGGTACGCCCATTCACGCATGTCTCCACGCAGAAGACGCTCTAGCTGAGAATCGAATCGGACAGCGTCTTACTGTGAGGCGACAACGCTACCACAGCACCACCACCGTGACTCCATACTCTTATGATCCTGCAAAAATATTACTCACCTTCCACAAATTATCCAGGAAACCTTTACTACCACCAAAAACTGGCTTCTCAACTTTCAACTAATGTTAAATCCAGGAAAATCAATTTCTATCCTTTGCTAAATCATTCTGTAAGGAAAAATCTAATTTCAATTTTTTTTCTCTCAACAAGACCATCAAAGAAGTCACCCTATACCAAATTACTGGAGAGGAAAACTCTTATCACAGTGCGACTGCACAGACAGGTCCTACCTACCAATCCCACAATTAAGATTTCACTAAGAAAAGGTACTTGCCCCGTACATGCTAACCGCGTGGCTACCAAGAGTTAGAGTTTGATACAGGAAAACTCTTATCACAGTGCGATTGCACAGACAGGTCCTACCCACCAATCCCACAATTAAGATTTCACTAAGAAAAGGTACTTGCCCTGTACATGCTAACCACGTGGCTACCAAGAGTTAGAGTTTGATACAGGAAAACTCTTATCACAGTGCGACTGCACAGACAGGTCCTACCCACCAATCCCACAATTAAGATTTCACTAAGAAAAGGTTAATAACTTTAACTTGCTGTATAAGTCTTGAATTAACTTACTACCTCAGGACAGAACACCCGGGCAGGACACCAAACAGTATCTAACTCAGGCTGCTGCCTACCCCAATCAGATAATACCTAGACTACAACCCTAGTTCTTGCCAGGTAAGATAGAATCTATCAGGCCTAGTAACTAGCATTAGTGGCCTCCTGCACTTACCTGCAGTATATTACCATTGAGACCCAGAAAGCTCCTGGGTGGTGTACCCTTATCCCTCCCTCTTTCCTCTGATGTAGGAAAGTTTTTAAAACACCAACTAGTGCCCGCCATAATTTCAAAGGGTACTGATGAGTTTTTCTGCCTAGTCGCTTGCTCCTGTCCTGAGGTATGTACCTATGATTATTACTGATTTTACAGTTCTTTAACTTTCTTTGTGTTTGCCGACAACTGCAAGTGAATTGGCGTACTGTTCTTACGCACACAATTCAGAAATAGTATGCTTTAACCTAAACTGCTTTGTTATTAATGTTAGCACTGTTAAACAAACTCTGAGATAATTTGCAAGTGCGTATGGATATATGTGGTCTGCGATACTTTGTTGACTAGACGTTTTGTATGTGTAAAGCGTTAAACTAGGTTAGAGACATCTGGTGCGTTGTTAATATTCTAAACGCCATAAACGTATCTGATGCACTCTGTAATGTGTTTGTCCTAGCAAGTACGCTATAAATAAATGCAACGCCAAACCTTATCTGGCGTACTCTGTAGATTAGTCTAATAAGTGGGAGCGTTGCAAACACACCAAACAACAAATCATAGCCGGTGTTCTGCCTCGCCAGTTCAGTATGAATCAATGTACTTTTCAGATGAATCCTGTAACTACGCTCGTCTTGCCTATTGTTTAATTGTATTACAACAGAATACTGAAGGACTGTGTTAGACGCTAATACTAGAACTTTGCTGCTTGTGTAGTTTTAACAACGCTTACAAATACACTATATTGCTGCATGGGGTTTTGTTACATTTCAATAAATGTGTATATTCTGTCTTTCCTTAGGTACTTGCCCCGTACATGCTAACCGCGTGGCTACCAAGAGTTAGAGTTTGATACAGGAAAACTCTTATCACTGTGCGACTGCACAGACAGGTCCTACCCACCAATCCCACAATTAAGATTTCACTAAGAAAAGGTTAATAACTTTAACTTGCTGTATAAGTCTTGAATTAACTTACTACCTCAGGACAGAACACCCGGACAGGCAACCAAACAGTATCTAACTCAGGCTGCTGCCTACCCTAATCAGATAATACCTAGACTACAACCCTAGTTCTTGCCAGGTAAGATAGAATCTATCAGGCCTAGCAACTAGCATTAGTGGCCTCCTGCACTTACCTGCAGTATATTACCATTGAGACCCAGAAAGCTCCTGGGTGGTGTACCCTTATCCCTCCCTCGTTCCTCTGACGTAGGAAAGTTTTTAAAACACCAACTAGTGCCCGCCATAATTTCAAAGGGTACTGATGAGTTTTTCTGCCTAGTCGCTTGCTCCTGTCCTGAGGTATGTACCTATGATTATTACTGATTTTACAGTTCTTTAACTTTCTTTGTGTTTGCCGACAACTGCAAGTGAATTGGCGTACTGTTCTTATGCACACAATTCAGAAATAGTATGCTTTAACCTAAACTGCTTTGTTATTAATGTTAGCACTGTTAAACAAACTTTGAGATAATTTGCAAGTGCGTATGGATATATGTGGTCTGCGATACTTTGTTGACTAGACATTTTGTATGTGTAAAGCGTTAAACTAGGTTAGAGACACCTGGTGCTTTGTTAATATTCTAAACGCCTTAAACGTATCTGATACACTTTGTAATTTGTTTGTCCTAGCAAGTACGCTATAAATAAATGCAACGCCAAACCTTATCTGGCGTACTCTGTAGATTAGTCTAATAAGTGGGAGCGTCGCAAACACACCAAACGACAAATCATAGCCGGTGTTCTGCCTCGCCAGTTCAGTATGAATCAATGTACTTTTCAGATGAACCCTGTAACTACGCTCGTCTTGCCTATTGTTTAATTGTATTACAACAGAATACTGAGGGACTGTGTTAGACGCTAATACTAGAACTTTGCTGCTTGTGTAGTTTTAATAATGCTTACAAATACACTATATTGCTGCATGGGGTTTTGTTACATTACAATAAATGTGTATATTCTGTCTTTCCCTAGTTACTTGCCCCGTATATGCTAACCGCGTGGCTACCAAGAGTTAGAGTTTGATACAGGAAAACTCTTATCACAGTGCGACTGCACAGACAGGTCCTACCCACCAATCCCACAATTAAGATTTCACTAAGAAAAGGTTAATAACTTTAACTTGCTGTATAAGTCTTGAATTAACTTACTACCTCAGGACAGAACACCCGGGCAGGCAACCAAACAGTATCTAACTCAGGCTGCTGCCTACCCCAATCAGATAATACCTAGACTACAACCCTAGTTCTTGCCAGGTAAGATAGAATCTATCAGGCCTAGCAACTAGCATTAGTGGCCTCCTGCACTTACCTGCAGTATATTACCATTGAGACCCAGAAAGCTCCTGGGTGGTGTACCCTTATCCCTCCCTCTTTCCTCTGACGTAGGAAAGTTTTTAAAACACCAACTAGTGCCCGCCATAATTTCAAAGGGTACTGATGAGTTTTTCTGCCTAGTCGCTTGCTCCTGTCCTGAGGTATGTACCTATGATTATTACTGATTTTACAGTTCTTTAACTTTCTTTGTGTTTGCCGACAACTGCAAGTGAATTGGCGTACTGTTCTTATGCACACAATTCAGAAATAGTATGCTTTAACCTAAACTGCTTTGTTATTAATGTTAGCACTGTTAAACAAACTTTGAGATAATTTGCAAGTGCGTATGGATATATGTGGTCTGCGATACTTTGTTGACTAGACGCTTTGTATGTGTAAAGCGTTAAACTAGGTTAGAGACACCTGGTGCGTTGTTAATATTCTAAACGCCATAAACGTATCTGATACACTCTGTAATTTGTTTGTCCTAGCAAGTACGCTATAAATAAATGCAACGCCAAACCTTATCTGGCGTACTCTGTAGATTAGTCTAATAAGTGGGAGCGTCGCAAACACACCAAACGACAAATCATAGCCGGTGTTCTGCCTCGCCAGTTCAGTATGAATCAATGTACTTTTCAGATGAATCCTGTAACTACGCTCGTGTTGCCTATTGTTTAATTGTATTACAACAGAATACTGAGGGACTGTGTTAGACGCTAATACTAGAACTTTGCTGCTTCTGTAGTTTTAACAACGCTTACAAATACACTATATTGCTGCATGGGGTTTTGTTACATTTCAATAAATGTGTATATTCTGTCTTTCCTTAGGTACTTGCCCCGTACATGCTAACCGCGTGGCTACCAAGAGTTAGAGTTTAATACAGGAAAACTCTTATCACAGTGCGACTGCACAGACAGGTCCTACCCACCAATCTCACAATTAAGATTTCACTAAGAAAAGGTTAATAACTTTAACTTGCTGTATAAGTCTTGAATTAACTTACTACCTCAGGACAGAACACCCGGGCAGGCAACCAAACAGTATCTAACTCAGGCTGCTGCCTACACTAATCAGATAATATCTAGACTACAACCCTAGTTCTTGCCAGGTAAGA
The DNA here is from genome assembly GCF_019279795.1 of Protopterus annectens. NCBI lineage: Eukaryota > Metazoa > Chordata > Ceratodontiformes > Protopteridae > Protopterus > Protopterus annectens. The sequence goes on along the minus strand of NC_056746.1, from coordinate 859,580,374 downwards.
TACGCTCTATCAGGCCTAGCAACAAGCATTAGTGGCCTCCTGCACTTACCTGCAGTATATTACCACTGAGGCCCAGAAAGCTCCTGGGTGGTGTACCCTTATCCCTCCCTCTTTCCTCTGACGTAGGAAAGTTTTTAAAACACCAACTAGTGCCCGCCATAATTTCAAAGGGTACTGATGAGTTTTTCTGCCTAGTCGCTTGCTCCTGTCCTGAGGTATGTACCTATGATTATTACTGATTTTACAGTTCTTTAACTTTCTTTGTGTTTGCCGACAACTGCAAGTGAATTGGCATACTGTTCTTATGCACACAATTCAGAAATAGTATGCTTTAACCTAAACTGCTTTGTTATTAATGTTAGCACTGTTAAACAAACTTTGAGATAATTTGCAAGTGCGTATGGATATATGTGGTCTGCGATACTTTGTTGACTAGACGTTTTGTATGTGTAAAGCGTTAAACTAAGTTAGAGACACCTGGTGCGTTGTTAATATTCTAAATGCCATAAACGTATCTGATACACTCTGTAATTTGTTTGTCCTAGCAAGTACGCTATAAATAAATGCAACGCCAAACCTTATCTGGCGTACTCTGTAGATTAGTCTAATAAGTGGGAGCGTCGCAAACACACCAAACGACAAATCATAGCCGGTGTTCTGCCTCGCCAGTTCAGTATGAATCAATGTACTTTTCAGATGAATCCTGTAACTACGCTTGTCTTGCCTATTGTTTAATTGTATTACAACAGAATACTGAGGGACTGTGTTAGACGCTAATACTAGAACTTTGCTGCTTGTGTAGTTTTAACAACACTTACAAATACACTATATTGCTGCATGGGGTTTTGTTACATTTCAATAAATGTGCATATTCTGTCTTTCCTTAGGTACTTGCCCCGTACATGCTAACAGCGTGGCTACCAAGAGTTAGAGTTTGATACAGGAAAACTCTTATCACAGTGCGACTGCACAGACAGGTCCTACCCACCAATCCCACAATTAAGATTTCACTAAGAAAAGGCTAATAACTTTAACTTGCTGTATAAGTCTTGAATTAACTTACTACCTCAGGACAGAACACCCGGGCAGGCAACCAAACAGTATCTAACTCAGGCTGCTGCCTACCCTAATCAGATAATACCTAGACTACAACCCTAGTTCTTGCCAGGTAAGATAGAATCTATCAGGCCTAGCAACTAGCATTAGTGGCCTCCTGCACTTACCTGCAGTATATTACCATTGAGACCCAGAAAGCTCCTGGGTGGTGTACCCTTATCCCTCCCTCTTTCCTCTGACGTAGGAAAGTTTTTAAAACACCAACTATTGCCCGCCATAATTTCAAACGGTACTGATGAGTTTTTCTGCCTAGTCGCTTGCTCCTGTCCTGAGGTATGTACCTATGATTATTACTGATTTTACAGTTCTTTAACTTTCTTTGTGTTTGCCGACAACTGCAAGTGAATTGGCGTACTGTTCTTATGCACACAATTCAGAAATAGTATGCTTTAACCTAAACTGCTTTGTTATTAATGTTAGCACTGTTAAACAAACTTTGAGATAATTTGCAAGTGCGTATGGATATATGTGGTCTGCGATACTTTGTTGACTAGACGTTTTGTATGTGTAAAGCGTTAAACTAGGTTAGAGACACCTGGTGCTTTGTTAATATTCTAAACGCCATAAACGTATCTGATACACTCTGTAATTTGTTTGTCCTAGCAAGTACACTATAAATAAATGCAACGCCAAACCTTATCTGGCGTACTCTGTAGATTAGTCTAATAAGTGGGAGCGTCGCAAACACACCAAACGACAAATCATAGCCGGTGTTCTGCCTCGCCAGTTCAGTATGAATCAATGTACTTTTCAGATGAACCCTGTAACTACGCTCGTCTTGCCTATTGTTTAATTGTATTACAACAGAATACTGAGGGACTGTGTTAGACGCTAATACTAGAACTTTGCTGCTTGTGTAGTTTTAACAATGCTTACAAATACACTATATTGCTGCATGGGGTTTTGTTACATTTCAATAAATGTGTATATTCTGTCTTTCCCTAGGTACTTGCCCCGTATATGCTAACCGCGTGGCTACCAAGAGTTAGAGTTTGATACAGGAAAACTCTTATCACAGTGCGACTGCACAGACAGGTCCTACCCACCAATCCCACAATTAAGATTTCACTAAGAAAAGGTTAATAACTTTAACTTGCTGTATAAGTCTTGAATTAACTTACTACCTCAGGACAGAACACCCGGGCAGGCAACCAAACAGTATCTAACTCAGGCTGCTGCCTACCCCAATCAGATAACACCTAGACTACAACCCTAGTTCTTGCCAGGTAAGATAGAATCTATCAGGCCTAGCAACTAGCATTAGTGGCCTCCTGCACTTACCTGCAGTATATTACCATTGAGACCCAGAAAGCTCCTGGGTGGTGTACCCTTATCCCTCCCTCTTTCCTCTGACGTAGGAAAGTTTTTAAAACACCAACTAGTGCCCGCCATAATTTCAAAGGGTACTGATGAGTTTTTCTGCCTAGTCGCTTGCTCCTGTCCTGAGGTATGTACCTATGATTATTACTGATTTTACAGTTCTTTAACTTTCTTTGTGTTTGCCGACAACTGCAAGTGAATTGGCGTACTGTTCTTACGCACACAATTCAGAAATAGTATGCTTTAACCTAAACTGCTTTGTTATTAATGTTAGCACTGTTAAACAAACTCTGAGATAATTTGCAAGTGCGTATGGATATATGTGGTCTGCGATACTTTGTTGACTAGACGTTTTGTATGTGTAAAGCGTTAAACTAGGTTAGAGACACCTGGTGCGTTGTTAATATTCTAAACGCCATAAACGTATCTGATACACTCTGTAATTTGTTTGTCCTAGGAAGTACGCTATAAATAAATGCAACGCCAAACCTTATCTGGCGTACTCTGTAGTTTAGTCTAATAAGTGGGAGCGTCGCAAACACACCAAACGACAAATCATAGCCGGTGTTCTGCCTCGCCAGTTCAGTATGAATCAATGTACTTTTCAGATGAATCCTGTAACTACGCTCGTCTTGCCTATTGTTTAATTGTATTACAACAGAATACTGAGGGACTGTGTTAGACGCTAATACTAGAACTTTGCTGCTTGTGTAGTTTTAACAACGCTTACAAATACACTATATTGCTGCATGGGGTTTTGTTACATTTCAATAAATGTGTATATTCTGTCTTTCCCTAGGTACTTGCCCCGTATATGCTAACCGCGTGGCTACCAAGAGTTAGAGTTTGATACAGGAAAACTCTTATCACAGTGCGACTGCACAGACAGGTCCTACCCACCAATCCCACAATTAAGATTTCACTAAGAAAAGGTTAATAACTTTAACTTGCTGTATAAGTCTTGAATTAACTTACTACCTCAGGACAGAACACCCGGGCACGCAACCAAACAGTCTCTAACTCAGGCTGCTGCCTACCCTAATCAGATAATACCTAGACTATAACCCTAGTTCTTGCCAGGTAATATAGAATCTATCAGGCCTAGCAACTAGCATTAGTGGCCTCCTGCACTTACCTGCAGTATATTACCATTGAGACCCAGAAAGCTCCTGGGTGGTGTACCCTTATCCCTCCCTCTTTCCTCTGATGTAGGAAAGTTTTTAAAACACCAACTAGTGCCCGCCATAATTTCAAAGGGTACTGATGAGTTTTTCTGCCTAGTCGCTTGCTCCTGTCCTGAGGTATGTACCTATGATTATTACTGATTTTACAGTTCTTTAACTTTCTTTGTGTTTGCCGACAACTGCAAGTGAATTGGCGTACTGTTCTTATGCACACAATTCAGAAATAGTATGCTTTAACCTAAACTGCTTTGTTATTAATGTTAGCACTGTTAAACAAACTCTGAGATAATTTGCAAGTGCGTATGGATATATGTGGTCTGCGATACTTTGTTGACTAGACGTTTTGTATGTGTAAAGCGTTAAACTAGGTTAGAGACACCTGGTGCGTTGTTAATATTCTAAACACCATAAACGTATCTGATGCACTCTGTAATTTGTTTGTCCTAGCAAGTACGCTATAAATAAATGCAACGCCAAACCTTATCTGGCGTACTCTGTAGATTAGTCTAATAAGTGGGAGCGTCGCAAACACACCAAACGACAAATCATAGCCGGTGTTCTGCCTCGCCAGTTCAGTATGAATCAATGTACTTTTCAGATGAATCCTGTAACTACGCTTGTGTTGCCTATTGTTTAATTGTATTACAACAGAATACTGAGGGACTGTGTTAGACGCTAATACTAGAACTTTGCTGCTTCTGTAGTTTTAACAACGCTTACAAATACACTATATTGCTGCATGGGGTTTTGTTACATTTCAATAAATGTGTATATTCTGTCTTTCCTTAGGTACTTGCCCCGTACATGCTAACCGCGTGGCTACCAAGAGTTAGAGTTTAATACAGAAAAACTCTTATCACAGTGCGACTGCACAGACAGGTCCTACCCACCAATCCCACAATTAAGATTTCACTAAGAAAAGGTTAATAACTTTAACTTGCTGTATAAGTCTTGAATTAACTTACTACCTCAGGACAGAACACCCGGGCAGGCAACCAAACAGTATCTAACTCAGGCTGCTGCCTACACTAATCAGATAATATCTAGACTACAACCCTAGTTCTTGCCAGGTAAGATAGAATCTATCAGGCCTAGCAACTAGCATTAGTGGCCTCCTGCACTTACCTGCAGTATATTACCATTGAGACCCAGAAAGCTCCTGGGTGGTGTACCCTTATCCCTCCCTCTTTCCTCTGACGTAGGAAAGTTTTTAAAACACCAACTAGTGCCCGCCATAATTTCAAAGGGTACTGATGAGTTTTTCTGCCTAGTCGCTTGCTCCTGTCCTGAGGTATGTACCTATGATTATTACTGATTTTACAGTTCTTTAACTTTCTTTGTGTTTGCCGACAACTGCAAGTGAATTGGCATACTGTTCTTATGCACACAATTCAGAAATAGTATGCTTTAACCTAAACTGCTTTGTTATTAATGTTAGCACTGTTAAACAAACTTTGAGATAATTTGCAAGTGCGTATGGATATATGTGGTCTGCGATACTTTGTTGACTAGACGTTTTGTATGTGTAAAGCGTTAAACTAGGTTAGAGACACCTGGTGCGTTGTTAATATTCTAAATACCATAAACGTATCTGATACACTCTGTAATTTGTTTGTCCTAGCAAGTACGCTATAAATAAATGCAACGCCAAACCTTATCTGGCGTACTCTGTAGATTAGTCTAATAAGTGGGAGCGTCGCAAACACACCAAACGACAAATCATAGCCGGTGTTCTGCCTCGCCAGTTCAGTATGAATCAATGTACTTTTCAAATGAATCCTGTAACTACGCTCGTCTTGCCTATTGTTTAATTGTATTACAACAGAATACTGAGGGACTGTGTTAGACGCTAATACTAGAACTTTGCTGCTTGTGTAGTTTTAACAACGCTTACAAATACACTATATTGCTGCATGGGGTTTTGTTACATTTCAATAAATGTGTATATTCTGTCTTTCCCTAGGTACTTGCCCCGTATATGCTAACCGTGGCTACCAAGAGTTAGAGTTTGATACAGGAAAACTCTTATCACAGTGCGACTGCACAGACAGGTCCTACCCACCAATCCCACAATTAAGATTTCACTAAGAAAAGGTTAATAACTTTAACTTGCTGTATAAGTCTTGAATTAACTTACTACCTCAGGACAGAACACCCGGGCAGGCAACCAAACAGTATCTAACACAGGCTGCTGCCTACCCTAATCAGATAATACCTAGACTACAACCCTAGTTCTTGCCAGGTAAGATAGAATCTATCAGGCCTAGCAACTAGCATTAGTGGCCTCCTGCACTTACCTGCAGTATATTACCATTGAGACCCAGAAAGCTCCTGGGTGGTGTACCCTTATCCCTCCCTCTTTCCTCTGACGTAGGAAAGTTTTTAAAACACCAACTAGTGCCCGCCATAATTTCAAAGGGTACTGATGAGTTTTTCTGCCTAGTCGCTTGCTCCTGTCCTGAGGTATGTACCTATGATTATTACTGATTTTACAGTTCTTTAACTTTCTTTGTGTTTGCCGACAACTGCAAGTGAATTGGCGTACTGTTCTTACGCACACAATTCAGAAATAGTATGCTTTAACCTAAACTGCTTTGTTATTAATGTTAGCACTGTTAAACAAACTCTGAGATAATTTGCAAGTGCGTATGGATATATGTGGTCTGCGATACTTTGTTGACTAGACGTTTTGTATGTGTAAAGCGTTAAACTAGGTTAGAGACACCTGGTGCGTTGTTAATATTCTAAACGCCATAAACGTATCTGATGCACTCTGTAATTTGTTTGTCCTAGCAAGTACGCTATAAATAAATGCAACGCCAAACCTTATCTGGCGTACTCTGTAGATTAGTCTAATAAGTGGGAGCGTCGCAAACACACCAAACGACAAATCATAGCCGGTGTTCTGCCTCGCCAGTTCAGTATGAATCAATGTACTTTTCAGATGAATCCTGTAACTACGCTCGTGTTGTCTATTGTTTAATTGTATTACAACAGAATACTGAGGGACTGTGTTAGACGCTAATACTAGAACTTTGCTGCTTCTGTAGTTTTAACAACGCTTACAAATACACTATATTGCTGCATGGGGTTTTGTTACATTTCAATAAATGTGTATATTCTGTCTTTCCCTAGGTACTTGCCCCGTACATGCTAACAACGTGGCTACCAAGAGTTAGAGTTTGATACAGGAAAACTCTTATCACAGTGCGACTGCACAGACAGGTCCTACCCACCAATCCCACAATTAAGATTTCACTAAGAAAAGGTTAATAACTTTAACTTGCTGTATAAGTCTTGAATTAACTTACTACCTCAGGACAGAACACCGGGCAGGCAACCAAACAGTATCTAACACAGGCTGCTGCCTACACTAATCAGATAATACCTAGACTACAACCCTAGTTCTTGCCAGGTAAGATAGAATCTATCAGGCCTAGCAACTAGCATTAGTGGCCTCCTGCACTTACCTGCAGTATATTACCATTGAGACCCAGAAAGCTCCTGGGTGGTGTACCCTTATCCCTCCCTCTTTCCTCTGACGTAGGAAAGTTTTAAAACACCAACTAGTGCCCACCATAATTTCAAAGGGTACTGATGAGTTTTTCTGCCTAGTCGCTTGCTCCTGTCCTGAGGTATGTACCTATGATTATTACTGATTTTACAGTTCTTTAACTTTCTTTGTGTTTGCCGACAACTGCAAGTGAATTGGCGTACTGTTCTTACGCACACAATTCAGAAATAGTATGCTTTAACCTAAACTGCTTTGTTATTAATGTTAGCACTGTTAAACAAACTCTGAGATAATTTGCAAGTGCGTATGGATATATGTGGTCTGCGATACTTTGTTGACTAGACGTTTTGTATGTGTAAAGCGTTAAACTAGGTTAGAGACACCTGGTGCGTTGTTAATATTCTACATGCCATAAACGTATCTGATGCACTCTGTAATTTATTTGTCCTAGCAAGTACGCTATAAATAAATGCAATGCCAAACCTTATCTGGCGTACTCTGTAGATTAGTCTAATAAGTGGGAGCGTCGCAAACACACCAAACGACAAATCATAGCTGGTGTTCTGCCTCGCCAGTTCAGTATGAATCAATGTACTTTTCAGATGAATCCTGTAACTACGCTCGTCTTGCCTATTGTTTAATTGTATTACAACAGAATACTGAGGGACTGTGTTAGACGCTAATACTAGAACTTTGCTGCTTCTGTAGTTTTAACAACGCTTACAAATACACTATATTGCTGCATGGGGTTTTGTTACATTTCAATAAATGTGTATATTCTGTCTTTCCCTAGGTACTTGCCCCGTATATGCTAACCACGTGGCTACCAAGAGTTAGAGTTTGATACAGGAAAACTCTTATCACAGTGCGACTGCACAGACAGGTCCTACCCACCAATCCCACAATTAAGATTTCACTAAGAAAAGGTTAATAACTTTAACTTGCTGTATAAGTCTTGAATTAACCTACTACCTCAGGACAGAACACCCGGGCAGGCAACCAAACAGTATCAAACTCAGGCTGCTGCCTACACTAAACAGGTAATAACTAGACTACAACTCTAGTTCTTGCCAGGTAAGATAGAATCTATCAGGCCTAGCAACTAGCATTAGTGGCCTCCTGCACTTACCTGCAGTATATTACCATTGAGACCCAGAAAGCTCCTGGGTGGTGTACCCTTATCCCTCCCTCTTTCCTCTGACGTAGGAAAGTTTTAAAACACCAACTAGTGCCCACCATAATTTCAAAGGGTACTGATGAGTTTTTCTGCCTAGTCGCTTGCTCCTGTCCTGAGGTATGTACCTATGATTATTACTGATTTTACAGTTCTTTAACTTTCTTTGTGTTTGCCGACAACTGCAAGTGAATTGGCATACTGTTCTTACGCACACAATTCAGAAATAGTATGCTTTAACCTAAACTGCTTTGTTATTAATGTTAGCACTGTTAAACAAACTTTGAGATAATTTGCAAGTGCGTATGGATATATGTGGTCTGCGATACTTTGTTGACTAGACGTTTTGTATGTGTAAAGCGTTAAACTAGGTTAGAGACACCTGGTGCGTTGTTAATATTCTAAACGCCATAAACGTATCTGATACACTCTGTAATTTGTTTGTCCTAGCAAGTACGCTATAAATAAATGCAACGCCAAATCTTATCTGGCGTACTCTGTAGATTAGTCTAATAAGTGGGAGCGTCGCAAACACACCAAACGACAAATCATAGCCGGTGTTCTGCCTCGCCAGTTCAGTATGAATCAATGTACTTTTCAGATGAATCCTGTAACTACGCTCGTCTTGCCTATTGTTTAATTGTATTACAACAGAATACTGAGGGACTGTGTTAGACGCTAATACTAGAACTTTGCTGCTTGTGTAGTTTTAACAATGCTTACAAATACACTATATTGCTGCATGGGGTTTTGTTACATTTCAATAAATGTGTATATTCTGTCTTTCCCTAGGTACTTGCCCCGTATATGCTAACCGCGTGGCTACCAATAGTTAGAGTTTGATACAGGAAAATTCTTATCACAGTGCGACTGCACAGACAGGTCCTACCCACCAATCCCACAATTAAGATTTCACTAAGAAAAGGTTAATAACTTTAACTTGCTGTATAAGTCTTGAATTAACTTACTACCTCAGGACAGAACACCCGGGCAGGCAACCAAACAGTATCTAACTCAGGCTGCTGCCTACCCTAATCAGATAATACCTAGACTACAACCCTAGTTCTTGCCAGGTAAGATAGAATCTATCAGGCCTAGCAACTAGCATTAGTGGCCTCCTGCACTTACCTGCAGTATATTACCATTGAGACCCAGAAAGCTCCTGGGTGGTGTACCCTTATCCCTCCCTCTTTCCTCTGACGTAGGAAAGTTTTTAAAACACCAACTAGTGCCCGCCATAATTTCAAAGGGTACTGATGAGTTTTTCTGCCTAGTCGCTTGCTCCTGTCCTGAGGTATGTACCTATGATTATTACTGATTTTACAGTTCTTTAACTTTCTTTGTGTTTGCCGACAACTGCAAGTGAATTGGCGTACTGTTCTTACGCACACAATTCAGAAATAGTATGCTTTAACCTAAACTGCTTTGTTATTAATGTTAGCACTGTTAAACAAACTTTGAGATAATTTGCAAGTGCGTATGGATATATGTGGTCTGCGATACTTTGTTGACTAGACGCTTTGTATGTGTAAAGCGTTAAACTAGGTTAGAGACACCTGGTGCGTTGTTAATATTCTAAACGCCATAAACGTATCTGATACACTCTGTAATTTGTTTGTCCTAGCAAGTACGCTATAAATAAATGCAACGCCAAACCTTATCTGGCGTACTCTGTAGATTAGTCTAATAAGTGGGAGCGTCGCAAACACACCAAACGACAAATCATAGCCGGTGTTCTGCCTCGCCAGTTCAGTATGAATCAATGTACTTTTCAGATGAATCCTGTAACTACGCTCGTCTTGCCTATTGTTTAATTGTATTACAACAGAATACTGAGGGACTGTGTTAGACGCTAATACTAGAACTTTGCTGCTTGTGTAGTTTTAACAACGCTTACAAATACACTATATTGCTGCATGGGGTTTTGTTACATTTCAATAAATGTGTATATTCTGTCTTTCCCTAGGTACTTGCCCCGTATATGCTAACCGCGTGGCTACCAAGAGTTAGAGTTTGATACAGGAAAACTCTTATCACAGTGCGACTGCACAGACAGGTCCTACCCACCAATCCCACAATTAAGATTTCACTAAGAAAAGGTTAATAACTTTAACTTGCTGTATAAGTCTTGAATTAACTTACTACCTCAGGACAGAACACCCGGGCAGGCAACCAAACAGTATCTAACTCAGGCTGCTGCCTACCCTAATCAGATAATACCTAGACTACAACCCTAGTTCTTGCCAGGTAAGATAGAATCTATCAGGCCTAGCAACTAGCATTAGTGGCCTCCTGCACTTACCTGCAGTATATTACCATTGAGACCCAGAAAGCTCCTGGGTGGTGTACCCTTATCCCTCCCTCTTTCCTCTGACGTAGGAAAGTTTTTAAAACACCAACTAGTGCCCGCCATAATTTCAAAGGGTACTGATGAGTTTTCTGCCTAGTCGCTTGCTCCTGTCCTGAGGTATGTACCTATGATTATTACTGATTTTACAGTTCTTTAACTTTCTTTGTGTTTGCCGACAACTGCAAGTGAATTGGCGTACTGTTCTTACGCACACAATTCAGAAATAGTATGCTTTAACCTAAACTGCTTTGTTATTAATGTTAGCACTGTTAAACAAACTTTGAGATAATTTGCAAGTGCGTATGGATATATGTGGTCTGCGATACTTTGTTGACTAGACGTTTTGTATGTGTAAAGCGTTAAACTAGGTTAGAGACACCTGGTGCGTTGTTAATATTCTAAACGCCATAAACGTATCTGATGCACTCTGTAATTTGTTTGTCCTAGCAAGTACGCTATAAATAAATGCAACGCCAAACCTTATCTGGCGTACTCTGTAGATTAGTCTAATAAGTGGGAGCATCGCAAACACACCAAACGACAAATCATAGCCGGTGTTCTGCCTCGCCAGTTCAGTATGAATCAATGTACTTTTCAGATGAATCCTGTAACTACGCTCGTCTTGCCTATTGTTTAATTGTATTACAACAGAATACTGAGGGACTGTGTTAGACGCTAATACTAGAACTTTGCTGCTTCTGTAGTTTTAACAACGCTTACAAATACACTATATTGCTGCATGGGGTTTTGTTACATTTCAATAAATGTGTATATTCTGTCTTTCCCTAGGTACTTGCCCCGTACATGCTAACCGCGTGGCTACCAAGAGTTAGAGTTTGATACAGGAAAACTCTTATCACAGTGCGACTGCACAGACAGGTCCTACCCACCAATCCCACAATTAAGATTTCACTAAGAAAAGGTTAATAACTTTAACTTGCTGTATAAGTCTTGAATTAACTTACTACCTCAGGACAGAACACCCGGGCAGGCAACCAAACAGTATCTAACTCAGGCTGCTGCCTACTCTAATCAGATAATACCTAGACTACAACCCTAGTTCTTGCCAGGTAAGATAGAATCTATCAGGCCTAGCAACTAGCATTAGTGGCCTCCTGCACTTACCTGCAGTATATTACCATTGAGACCCAGAAAGCTCCTGGGTGGTGTACCCTTATCCCTCCCTCTTTCCTCTGACGTAGGAAAGTTTTTAAAACACCAACTAGTGCCCGCCATAATTTCAAACGGTACTGATGAGTTTTTCTGCCTAGTCGCTTGCTCCTGTCCTGAGGTATGTACCTATGATTATTACTGATTTTACAGTTCTTTAACTTTCTTTGTGTTTGCCGACAACTGCAAGTGAATTGGCGTACTGTTCTTATGCACACAATTCAGAAATAGTATGCTTTAACCTAAACTGCTTTGTTATTAATGTTAGCACTGTTAAACAAACTTTGAGATAATTTGCAAGTGCGTATGGATATATGTGGTCTGCGATACTTTGTTGACTAGACGTTTTGTATGTGTAAAGCGTTAAACTAGGTTAGAGACACCTGGTGCGTTGTTAATATTCTAAACGCCATAAACGTATCTGATACACTCTGTAATTTGTTTGTCCTAGCAAGTACGCTATAAATAAATAAATGCAACGCCAAACCTTATCTGGCGTACTCTGTAGATTAGTCTAATAAGTGGGAGCATCGCAAACACACCAAACGACAAATCATAGCCGGTGTTCTGCCTCGCCAGTTCAGTATGAATCAATGTACTTTTCAGATGAATCCTGTAACTACGCTCGTCTTGCCTATTGTTTAATTGTATTACAACAGAATACTGAGGGACTGTGTTAGACGCTAATACTAGAACTTTGCTGCTTGTGTAGTTTTAACAACGCTTACAAATACACTATATTGCTGCATGGGGTTTTGTTACATTTCAATAAATGTGTATATTCTGTCTTTCCCTAGGTACTTGCCCCGTATATGCTAACCGCGTGGCTACCAAGAGTTAGAGTTTGATACAGGAAAACTCTTATCACAGTGCGACTGCACAGACAGGTCCTACCCACCAATCCCACAATTAAGATTTCACTAAGAAAAGGTTAATAACTTTAACTTGCTGTATAAGTCTTGAATTAACTTACTACCTCAGGACAGAACACCGGGCAGGCAACCAAACAGTATCTAACTCAGGCTGCTGCCTACCTAATCAGATAATACCTAGACTACAACCCTAGTTCTTGCCAGGTAAGATAGAATCTATCAGGCCTAGCAACTAGCATTAGTGGCCTCCTGCACTTACCTGCAGTATATTACCATTGAGACCCAGAAAGCTCCTGGGTGGTGTACCTTATCCCTCCCTCTTTCCTCTGACGTAGGAAAGTTTTTAAAACACCAACTAGTGCCCGCCATAATTTCAAAGGGTACTGATGAGTTTTTCTGCCTAGTCGCTTGCTCCTGTCCTGAGGTATGTACCTATGATTATTACTGATTTTACAGTTCTTTAACTTTCTTTGTGTTTGCCGACAACTGCAAGTGAATTGGCGTACTGTTCTTATGCACACAATTCAGAAATAGTATGCTTTAACCTAAACTGCTTTGTTATTAATGTTAGCACTGTTAAACAAACTTTGAGATAATTTGCAAGTGCGTATGGATATATGTGGTCTGCGATACTTTGTTGACTAGACGTTTTGTATGTGTAAAGCGTTAAACTAGGTTAGAGACACCTGGTGCGTTGTTAATATTCTAAACGCCATAAACGTATCTGATACACTCTGTAATTTGTTTGTCCTAGCAAGTACGCTATAAATAAATGCAACGCCAAACCTTATCTGGCGTACTCTGTAGATTAGTCTAATAAGTGGGAGCGTCGCAAACACACCAAGCGACAAATCATAGCCGGTGTTCTGCCTCGCCAGTTCAGTATGAATCAATGTACTTTTCAGATGAATCCTGTAACTACGCTCGTCTTGCCTATTGTTTAATTGTATTACAACAGAATACTGAGGGACTGTGTTAGACGCTAATACTAGAACTTTGCTGCTTGTGTAGTTTTAACAACGCTTACAAATACACTATATTGCTGCATGGGGTTTTGTTACATTTCAATAAATGTGTATATTCTGTCTTTCCCTAGGTACTTGCCCCGTATATGCTAACCGCGTGGCTACCAAGAGTTAGAGTTTGATACAGGAAAACTCTTATCACAGTGCGACTGCACAGACAGGTCCTACCCACCAATCCCACAATTAAGATTTCACTAAGAAAAGGTTAATAACTTTAACTTGCTGTATAAGTCTTGAATTAACTTACTACCTCAGGACAGAACACGTGGGCAGGCAACCAAACAGTATCTAACACAGGCTGCTGCCTACCCTAATCAGATAATACCTAGACTACAACCCTAGTTCTTGCCAGGTAAGATAGAATCTATCAGGCCTAGCAACTAGCATTAGTGGCCTCCTGCACTTACCTGCAGTATATTACCATTGAGACCCAGAAAGCTCCTGGGTGGTGTACCCTTATCCCTCCCTCTTTCCTCTGGCGTAGGAAAGTTTTAAAACACCAACTAGTGCCCGCCATAATTTCAAAGGGTACTGATGAGTTTTTCTGCCTAGTCGCTTGCTCCTGTCCTGAGGTATGTACCTATGATTATTACTGATTTTACAGTTCTTTAACTTTCTTTGTGTTTGCCGACAACTGCAAGTGAATTGGCGTACTGTTCTTACGCACACAATTCAGAAATAGTATGCTTTAACCTAAACTGCTTTGTTATTAATGTTAGCACTGTTAAACAAACTCTGAGATAATTTGCAAGTGCGTATGGATATATGTGGTCTGCGATACTTTGTTGACTAGACGTTTTGTATGTGTAAAGCGTTAAACTAGGTTAGAGACACCTGGTGCGTTGTTAATATTCTAAATGCCATAAACGTATCTGATGCACTCTGTAATTTGTTTGTCCTAGCAAGTACGCTATAAATAAATGCAACGCCAAACCTTATCTGGCGTACTCTGTAGATTAGTCTAATAAGTGGGAGGCGCAAACACACCAAACGACAAATCATAGCCGGTGTTCTGCCTCGCCAGTTCAGTATGAATCAATGTACTTTTCAGATGAATCCTGTAACTACGCTCGTCTTGCCTATTGTTTAATTGTATTACAACAGAATACTGAGGGACTGTGTTAGACGCTAATACTAGAACTTTGCTGCTTCTGTAGTTTTAACAATGCTTACAAATACACTATATTGCTGCATGGGGTTTTGTTACATTTCAATAAATGTGTATATTCTGTCTTTCCCTAGGTACTTGCCCCGTACATGCTAACCACGTGGCTACCAAGAGTTAGAGTTTGATACAGGAAAACTCTTATCACAGTGCGACTGCACAGACAGGTTCTACCCACCAATCCCACAATTAAGATTTCACTAAGAAAAGGTTAATAACTTTAACTTGCTGTATAAGTCTTGAATTAACTTACTACCTCAGGACAGAACACCCGGGCAGGCAACCAAACAGTATCTAACTCAGGCTGCTGCCTACCCTAATCAGATAATACCTAGACTACAACCCTAGTTCTTGCCAGGTAAGATAGAATCTATCAGGCCTAGCAACTAGCATTAGTGGCCTCCTGCACTTACCTGCAGTATATTACCATTGAGACCCAGAAAGCTCCTGGGTGGTGTACCCTTATCCCTCCCTCTTTCCTCTGGCGAGGGAAATTTTTAAAACACCAACTAGTGCCCGCCATAATTTCAAAGGGTACTGATGAGTTTTTCTGCCTAGTCGCTTGCTCCTGTCCTGAGGTATGTACCTATGATTATTACTGATTTTACAGTTCTTTAACTTTCTTTGTGTTTGCCGACAACTGCAAGTGAATTGGCGTACTGTTCTTACGCACACAATTCAGAAATAGTATGCTTTAACCTAAACTGCTTTGTTATTAATGTTAGCACTGTTAAACAAACTTTGAGATAATTTGCAAGTGCGTATGGATATATGTGGTCTGCGATACTTTGTTGACTAGACGTTTTGTATGTGTAAAGCGTTAAACTAGGTTAGAGACACCTGGTGCGTTGTTAATATTCTAAACGCCATAAACGTATCTGATACACTCTGTAATTTGTTTGTCCTAGCAAGTACGCTATAAATAAATGCAACGCCAAACCTTATCTGGCGTACTCTGTAGATTAGTCTAATAAGTGGGAGCGTCGCAAACACACCAAACGACAAATCATAGCCGGTGTTCTGCCTCGCCAGTTCAGTATGAATCAATGTACTTTTCAGATGAATCCTGTAACTACACTCGTCTTGCCTATTGTTTAATTGTATTACAACAGAATACTGAGGGACTGTGTTAGACGCTAATACTAGAACTTTGCTGCTTGTATAGTTTTAACGCTTACAAATACACTATATTGCTGCATGGGGTTTTGTTACATTTCAATAAATGTTTATATTCTGTCTTTCCCTAGGTACTTGCCCCGTATATGCTAACCGCGTGGCTATCAAGAGTTAGAATTTGATACAGGAAAACTCTTATCACAGTGCGACTGCACAGACAGGTCCAACCCACCAATCCCACAATTAAGATTTCACTAAGAAAAGGTTAATAACTTTAACTTGCTGTATAAGTCTTGAATTAACTTACTACCTCAGGACAGAACACCCGGGCAGGTAACCAAACAGTATCTAACACAGGCTGCTGCCTACCCTAATCAGATAATACCTAGACTACAACCCTAGTTCTTGCCAGGTAAGATAGAATCTATCAGGCCTAGCAACTGCAAGTGAATTGGCGTACTGTTCTTACGCACACAATTCAGAAATAGTATGCTTTAACCTAAACTGCTTTGTTATTAATGTTAGCACTGTTAAACAAACTCTGAGATAATTTGCAAGTGCGTATGGATATATGTGGTCTGCGATACTTTGTTGACTAGACGTTTTGTATGTGTAAAGCGTTAAACTAGGTTAGAGACACCTGGTGCGTTGTTAATATTCTAAATGCCATAAACGTATCTGATGCACTCTGTAATTTGTTTGTCCTAGCAAGTACGCTATAAATAAATGCAATGCCAAACCTTATCTGGCGTACTCTGTAGATTAGTCTAATAAGTGGGAGCGTCGCAAACACACCAAACGACAAATCATAGCCGGTGTTCTGCCTCGCCAGTTCAGTATGAATCAATGTACTTTTCAGATGAATCCTGTAACTACGCTCGTCTTGCCTATTGTTTAATTGTATTACAACAGAATACTGAGGGACTGTGTTAGACGCTAATACTAGAACTTTGCTGCTTCTGTAGTTTTAACAACGCTTACAAATACACTATATTGCTGCATGGGGTTTTGTTACATTTCAATAAATGTGTATATTCTGTCTTTCCCTAGGTACTTGCCCCGTACATGCTAACCACGTGGCTACCAAGAGTTAGAGTTTGATACAGGAAAACTCTTATCACAGTGCGACTGCACAGACAGGTCCTACCCACCAATCCCACAATTAAGATTTCACTAAGAAAAGGTTAATAACTTTAACTTGCTGTATAAGTCTTGAATTAACCTACTACCTCAGGACAGAACACCCGGGTAGGCAACCAAACAGTATCTAACTCAGGCTGCTGCCTACACTAATCAGATAATTCCTAGACTACAACTCTAGTTCTTGCCAGGTAAGATAGAATCTATCAGGCCTAGCAACTAGCATTAGTGGCCTCCTGCACTTACCTGCAGTATATTACCATTGAGACCCAGAAAGCTCCTGGGTGGTGTACCCTTATCCCTCCCTCTTTCCTCTGACGTAGGAAAGTTTTTAAAACACCAACTAGTGCCCACCATAATTTCAAACGGTACTGATGAGTTTTTCTGCCTAGTCGCTTGCTCCTGTCCTGAGGTATGTACCTATGATTATTACTGATTTTACAGTTCTTTAACTTTCTTTGTGTTTGCCGACAACTGCAAGTGAATTGGCATACTGTTCTTACGCACACAATTCAGAAATAGTATGCTTTAACCTAAACTGCTTTGTTATTAATGTTAGCACTGTTAAACAAACTTTGAGATAATTTGCAAGTGCGTATGGATATATGTGGTCTGCGATACTTTGTTGACTAGACGTTTTGTATGTGTAAAGCGTTAAACTAGGTTAGAGACACCTGGTGCGTTGTTAATATTCTAAACGCCATAAACGTATCTGATACACTCTGTAATTTGTTTGTCCTAGCAAGTACGCTATAAATAAATGCAACGCCAAACCTTATCTGGCGTACTCTGTAGATTAGTCTAATAAGTGGGAGCGTCGCAAACACACCAAACGACAAATCATAGCCGGTGTTCTGCCTCGCCAGTTCAGTATGAATCAATGTACTTTTCAGATGAATCCTGTAACTACGCTCGTCTTGCCTATTGTTTAATTGTATTACAACAGAATACTGAGGGACTGTGTTAGACGCTAATACTAGAACTTTGCTGCTTGTGTAGTTTTAACAATGCTTACAAATACACTATATTGCTGCATGGGGTTTTGTTACATTTCAATAAATGTGTATATTCTGTCTTTCCCTAGGTACTTGCCCCGTATATGCTAACCGCGTGGCTACCAATAGTTAGAGTTTGATACAGGAAAATTCTTATCACAGTGCGACTGCACAGACAGGTCCTACCCACCAATCCCACAATTAAGATTTCACTAAGAAAAGGTTAATAACTTTAACTTGCTGTATAAGTCTTGAATTAACTTACTACCTCAGGACAGAACACCGGGCAGGCAACCAAACAGTATCTAACTCAGGCTGCTGCCTACCCTAATCAGATAATACCTAGACTACAACCCTAGTTCTTGCCAGGTAAGATAGAATCTATCAGGCCTAGCAACTAGCATTAGTGGCCTCCTGCACTTACCTGCAGTATATTACCATTGAGACCCAGAAAGCTCCTGGGTGGTGTACCTTATCCCTCCCTCTTTCCTCTGACGTAGGAAAGTTTTAAAACACCAACTAGTGCCCGCCATAATTTCAAAGGGTACTGATGAGTTTTTCTGCCTAGTCGCTTGCTCCTGTCCTGAGGTATGTACCTATGATTATTACTGATTTTACAGTTCTTTAACTTTCTTTGTGTTTGCCGACAACTGCAAGTGAACTGGCGTACTGTTCTTATGCACACAATTCAGAAATAGTATGCTTTAACCTAAACTGCTTTGTTATTAATGTTAGCACTGTTAAACAAACTTTGAGATAATTTGCAAGTGCGTATGGATATATGTGGTCTGCGATACTTTGTTGACTAGACGTTTTGTATGTGTAAAGCGTTAAACTAGGTTAGAGACACCTGGTGCGTTGTTAATATTCTAAACGCCATAAACGTATCTGATACACTCTGTAATTTGTTTGTCCTAGCAAGTACGCTATAAATAAATGCAACGCCAAACCTTATCTGGCGTACTCTGTAGATTAGTCTAATAAGTGTTGGTGTCGCAAACACACCAAATGACAAATCATAGCCGGTGTTCTGCCTCGCCAGTTCAGTATGAATCAATGTACTTTTCAGATGAATCCTGTAACTACGCTCGTCTTGCCTATTGTTTAATTGTATTACAACAGAATACTGAGGGACTGTGTTAGACGCTAATACTAGAACTTTGCTGCTTGTGTAGTTTTAACAACGCTTACAAATACACTATATTGCTGCATGGGGTTTTGTTACATTTCAATAAATGTTTATATTCTGTCTTTCCCTAGGTACTTGCCCCGTATATGCTAACCGCGTGGCTATCAAGAGTTAGAATTTGATACAGGAAAACTCTTATCACAGTGCGACTGCACAGACAGGTCCAACCCACCAATCCCACAATTAAGATTTCACTAAGAAAAGGTTAATAACTTTAACTTGCTGTATAAGTCTTGAATTAACTTACTACCTCAGGACAGAACACCCGGGCAGGTAACCAAACAGTATCTAACACAGGCTGCTGCCTACCCTAATCAGATAATACCTAGACTACAACCCTAGTTCTTGCCAGGTAAGATAGAATCTATCAGGCCTAGCAACTGCAAGTGAATTGGCGTACTGTTCTTACGCACACAATTCAGAAATAGTATGCTTTAACCTAAACTGCTTTGTTATTAATGTTAGCACTGTTAAACAAACTCTGAGATAATTTGCAAGTGCGTATGGATATATGTGGTCTGCGATACTTTGTTGACTAGACGTTTTGTATGTGTAAAGCGTTAAACTAGGTTAGAGACACCTGGTGCGTTGTTAATATTCTAAATGCCATAAACGTATCTGATGCACTCTGTAATTTGTTTGTCCTAGCAAGTACGCTATAAATAAATGCAATGCCAAACCTTATCTGGCGACTCTGTAGATTAGTCTAATAAGTGGGAGCGTCGCAAACACACCAAACGACAAATCATAGCGGTGTTCTGCCTCGCCAGTTCAGTATGAATCAATGTACTTTTCAGATGAATCCTGTAACTACGCTCGTCTTGCCTATTGTTTAATTGTATTACAACAGAATACTGAGGGACTGTGTTAGACGCTAATACTAGAACTTTGCTGCTTCTGTAGTTTTAACAACGCTTACAAATACACTATATTGCTGCATGGGGTTTTGTTACATTTCAATAAATGTGTATATTCTGTCTTTCCCTAGGTACTTGCCCCGTACATGCTAACCACGTGGCTACCAAGAGTTAGAGTTTGATACAGGAAAACTCTTATCACAGTGCGACTGCACAGACAGGTCCTACCCACCAATCCCACAATTAAGATTTCACTAAGAAAAGGTTAATAACTTTAACTTGCTGTATAAGTCTTGAATTAACCTACTACCTCAGGACAGAACACCCGGGTAGGCAACCAAACAGTATCTAACTCAGGCTGCTGCCTACACTAATCAGATAATTCCTAGACTACAACTCTAGTTCTTGCCAGGTAAGATAGAATCTATCAGGCCTAGCAACTAGCATTAGTGGCCTCCTGCACTTACCTGCAGTATATTACCATTGAGACCCAGAAAGCTCCTGGGTGGTGTACCCTTATCCCTCCCTCTTTCCTCTGGCGTAGGAAAGTTTTTAAAACACCAACTAGTGCCCACCATAATTTCAAACGGTACTGATGAGTTTTTCTGCCTAGTCGCTTGCTCCTGTCCTGAGGTATGTACCTATGATTATTACTGATTTTACAGTTCTTTAACTTTCTTTGTGTTTGCCGACAACTGCAAGTGAATTGGCATACTGTTCTTACGCACACAATTCAGAAATAGTATGCTTTAACCTAAACTGCTTTGTTATTAATGTTAGCACTGTTAAACAAACTTTGAGATAATTTGCAAGTGCGTATGGATATATGTGGTCTGCGATACTTTGTTGACTAGACGTTTTGTATGTGTAAAGCGTTAAACTAGGTTAGAGACACCTGGTGCGTTGTTAATATTCTAAACGCCATAAACATATCTGATACACTCTGTAATTTGTTTGTCCTAGCAAGTAC
This sequence comes from Protopterus annectens, assembly GCF_019279795.1. Taxonomy (NCBI): domain Eukaryota; kingdom Metazoa; phylum Chordata; order Ceratodontiformes; family Protopteridae; genus Protopterus; species Protopterus annectens. The sequence continues at coordinate 859,559,217 of NC_056746.1, read as the reverse complement.
GCTATAAATAAATGCAACGCCAAACCTTATCTGGCGTACTCTGTAGATTAGTCTAATAAGTGGGAGCGGCGCAAACACACCAAATGACAAATCATAGCGGTGTTCTGCCTCGCCAGTTCAGTATGAATCAATGTACTTTTCAGATGAATCCTGTAACTACGCTCGTCTTGCCTATTGTTTAATTGTATTACAACAGAATACTGAGGGACTGTGTTAGACGCTAATACTAGAACTTTGCTGCTTGTGTAGTTTTAACAATGCTTACAAATACACTATATTGCTGCATGGGGTTTTGTTACATTTCAATAAATGTGTATATTCTGTCTTTCCCTAGGTACTTGCCCCGTATATGCTAACCGCGTGGCTACCAATAGTTAGAGTTTGATACAGGAAAACTCTTATCACAGTGCGACTGCACAGACAGGTCCTACCCACCAATCCCACAATTAAGATTTCACTAAGAAAAGGTTAATAACTTTAACTTGCTGTATAAGTCTTGAATTAACTTACTACCTCAGGACAGAACACCGGGCAGGCAACCAAACAGTATCTAACTCAGGCTGCTGCCTACCCTAATCAGATAATACCTAGACTACAACCCTAGTTCTTGCCAGGTAAGATAGAATCTATCAGGCCTAGCAACTAGCATTAGTGGCCTCCTGCACTTACCTGCAGTATATTACCATTGAGACCCAGAAAGCTCCTGGGTGGTGTACCCTTATCCCTCCCTCTTTCCTCTGACGTAGGAAAGTTTTTAAAACACCAACTAGTGCCTGCCATAATTTCAAAGGGTACTGATGAGTTTTTCTGCCTAGTCGCTTGCTCCTGTCCTGAGGTATGTACCTATGATTATTACTGATTTTACAGTTCTTTAACTTTCTTTGTGTTTGCCGACAACTGCAAGTGAACTGGCGTACTGTTCTTACGCACACAATTCAGAAATAGTATGCTTTAACCTAAACTGCTTTGTTATTAATGTTAGCACTGTTAAACAAACTTTGAGATAATTTGCAAGTGCGTATGGATATATGTGGTCTGCGATACTTTGTTGACTAGACGTTTTGTATGTGTAAAGCGTTAAACTAGGTTAGAGACACCTGGTGCGTTGTTAATATTCTAAACGCCATAAACGTATCTGATACACTCTGTAATTTGTTTGTCCTAGCAAGTACGCTATAAATAAATGCAACGCCAAACCTTATCTGGCGTACTCTGTAGATTAGTCTAATAAGTGGGAGCGTCGCAAACACACCAAACGACAAATCATAGCCGGTGTTCTGCCTCGCCAGTTCAGTATGAATCAATGTACTTTTCAGATGAATCCTGTAACTACGCTCGTCTTGCCTATTGTTTAATTGTATTACAACAGAATACTGAGGGACTGTGTTAGACGCTAATACTAGAACTTTTTTGCTTCTGTAGTTTTAACAACACTTACAAATACACTATATTGCTGCATGGGGTTTTGTTACATTTCAATAAATGTGTATATTCTGTCTTTCCCTAGGTACTTGCCCCGTATATGCTAACCGCGTGGCTACCAAGAGTTAGAGTTTGATACAGGAAAACTCTTATCACAGTGCGACTGCACAGACAGGTCCTACCCACCAATCCCACAATTAAGATTTCACTAAGAAAAGGTTAATAACTTTAACTTGCTGTATAAGTCTTGAATTAACTTACTACCTCAGGACAGAACACCCGGGCAGGCAACCAAACAGTATCTAACTCAGGCTGCTGCCTACTCTAATCAGATAATACCTAGACTACAACCCTAGTTCTTGCCAGGTAAGATAGAATCTATCAGGCCTAGCAACTAGCATTAGTGGCCTCCTGCACTTACCTGCAGTATATTACCATTGAGACCCAGAAAGCTCCTGGGTGGTGTACCCTTATCCCTCCCTCTTTCCTCTGACGTAGGAAAGTTTTTAAAACACCAACTAGTGCCCGCCATAATTTCAAACGGTACTGATGAGTTTTTCTGCCTAGTTGCTTGCTCCTGTCCTGAGGTATGTACCTATGATTATTACTGATTTTACAGTTCTTTAACTTTCTTTGTGTTTGCCGACAACTGCAAGTGAATTGGCGTACTGTTCTTATGCACACAATTCAGAAATAGTATGCTTTAACCTAAACTGCTTTGTTATTAATGTTAGCACTGTTAAACAAACTTTGAGATAATTTGCAAGTGCGTATGGATATATGTGGTCTGCGATACTTTGTTGACTAGACGTTTTGTATGTGTAAAGCGTTAAACTAGGTTAGAGACACCTGGTGCGTTGTTAATATTCTAAACGCCATAAACGTATCTGATACACTCTGTAATTTGTTTGTCCTAGCAAGTACGCTATAAATAAATGCAACGCCAAACCTTATCTGGCGTACTCTGTAGATTAGTCTAATAAGTGGGAGCATCGCAAACACACCAAACGACAAATCATAGCCGGTGTTCTGCCTCGCCAGTTCAGTATGAATCAATGTACTTTTCAGATGAATCCTGTAACTACGCTCGTCTTGCCTATTGTTTAATTGTATTACAACAGATTACTGAGGGACTGTGTTAGACGCTAATACTAGAACTTTGCTGCTTGTGTAGTTTTAACAACGCTTACAAATACACTATATTGCTGCATGGGGTTTTGTTACATTTCAATAAATGTGTATATTCTGTCTTTCCCTAGGTACTTGCCCCGTATATGCTAACCGCGTGGCTACCAAGAGTTAGAGTCTGATACAGGAAAACTCTTATCACAGTGCGACTGCACAGACAGGTCCTACCCACCAATCCCACAATTAAGATTTCACTAAGAAAAGGTTAATAACTTTAACTTGCTGTATAAGTCTTGAATTAACTTACTACCTCAGGACAGAACACCCGGGCAGGCAACCAAACAGTATCTAACTCAGGCTGCTGCCTACTCTAATCAGATAATACCTAGACTACAACCCTAGTTCTTGCCAGGTAAGATAGAATCTATCAGGCCTAGCAACTAGCATTAGTGGCCTCCTGCACTTACCTGCAGTATATTACCATTGAGACCCAGAAAGCTCCTGGGTGGTGTACCCTTATCCCTCCCTCTTTCCTCTGGCGTAGGAAAGTTTTAAAACACCAACTAGTGCCCGCCATAATTTCAAAGGGTACTGATGAGTTTTCTGCCTAGTCGCTTGCTCCTGTCCTGAGGTATGTACCTATGATTATTACTGATTTTACAGTTCTTTAACTTTCTTTGTGTTTGCCGACAACTGCAAGTGAATTGGCGTACTGTTCTTACGCACACAATTCAGAAATAGTATGCTTTAACCTAAACTGCTTTGTTATTAATGTTAGCACTGTTAAACAAACTTTGAGATAATTTGCAAGTGCGTATGGATATATGTGGTCTGCGATACTTTGTTGACTAGACGTTTTGTATGTGTAAAGCGTTAAACTAGGTTAGAGACACCTGATGCGTTGTTAATATTCTAAACGCCATAAACGTATCTGATACACTCTGTAATTTGTTTGTCCTAGCAAGTACGCTATAAATAAATGCAACGCCAAACCTTATCTGGCGTACTCTGTAGATTAGTCTAATAAGTGGGAGCATCGCAAACACACCAAACGACAAATCATAGCGGTGTTCTGCCTCGCCAGTTCAGTATGAATCAATGTACTTTTCAGATGAATCCTGTAACTACGCTCGTCTTGCCTATTGTTTAATTGTATTACAACAGAATACTGAGGGACTGTGTTAGACGCTAATACTAGAACTTTGCTGCTTGTGTAGTTTTAACAACGCTTACAAATACACTATATTGCTGCATGGGGTTTTGTTACATTTCAATAAATGTGTATATTCTGTCTTTCCCTAGGTACTTGCCCCGTATATGCTAACCACGTGGCTACCAAGAGTTAGAGTTTGATACAGGAAAACTCTTATCACAGTGCGACTGCACAGACAGGTCCTACCCACCAATCCCACAATTAAGATTTCACTAAGAAAAGGTTAATAACTTTAACTTGCTGTATAAGTCTTGAATTAACTTACTACCTCAGGACAGAACACCCGGGCAGGCAACCAAACAGTATCTAACTCAGGCTGCTGCCTACCCTAATCAGATAATACCTAGACTATAACCCTAGTTCTTGCCAGGTAAGATAGAATCTATCAGGCCTAGCAACTAGCATTAGTGGCCTCCTGCACTTACCTGCAGTATATTACCATTGAGACCCAGGAAGCTCCTTGGTGGTGTAACCCTGCTCCGCTTCGCCCTCGCTGCGCTCGGGCTCGCTCCGCTCCCCACCCTGCCCCCTTATCCCATCCGCCCCCACTATCTCTACATTTAACAGCTGAACAACCACACCTCATTAACCTTAGAACCTATCAAACTTGCCCACCCATTAACTAAATCTCCTCCCATAATCCCAGTATTCAGTTAACACTTATCATCCAAATTCTTGGTCCCACCTATCTTAGTATACTATCCTGCCTCCTAATATGTCAAAAACAAAACATCTTTTTATTCCTCTTACACTACCACTTATAATCATCCCTTACCTACTGTCTAGCTATGAAAACCTAGAACTCATAGGATTTCACTACCCAAAGGGACAAACTTGCATTGCCACAAATCTTCTCCCTAACAAACCTTCTCCTCTCTATCACCCCTTAAGGACGCCAAGTACTTATAGTATCTATCTCACCCAACTATACCCAAAGAGCCTAACAACAAAACACGGGCAAAAGATACTATATAAACTTCAAAAACTCTTAGATCAACTAAAAAAATGTATCACTAAAGATGGTGATATACACCCAAACCCAGGTCCAACCCCTCACCTCAACTCTGTCACCCCAACATCAGCCCAAAGTTCAACCAGCTCCCTTCTTATCTTCCATCTCAACCTAAGAAGCATCAATAATAAACTCCATAACCTCCATACCATGCTAGCCACTCACCTCCCTGATATTATGTGTCTAACCGAAACATGGCTCAAACCAGTCACCAAAGATGAAGAAATTCTTTCACCTGGATATAATATTTTAAGAGTTGATCGCGCAAACAAAAGGGGCGGCGGTATAGCTGTTTTGTACAAAAGTTCACTTAATATCATAATGCATCCTATCCAACCACCTAAAACTGCTAATGCAGAGTCAATAGCCCTAAAAATATGCGTAAACAACCAAAAAAGCATTAACCTTTTTGTAATTTACATCCCACCTGGGAACAACGTTGAAACTATGGAGCAAACATTAAACTGGTTAGCCACTAACTATCCTCAAGAAACCTTTGTACTAGGCGATGTCAACATCGACTGGACCCAGTGCTCCGCACAGACTAACCCCATACCCATTAACCTGTATGGATTCTCCCAAAATATAATCTCCACAACAAGAGTAGGAAATGCCCACCAAAAAGAGAGTATACTTGACTGGATTCTTACCAATAATCCCACCCATAAATATACCACTGGGACCCTTCCCAACGATCTTAGTGACCATCTCGTCACTTTCATAATAAAACACAAATTTACTAACACAAACCTTCCCATACACAAACTTGTTAGAAATAGGAAGAAATTTGTATCAACGCAATTTGTAGCTGAACTCAAATCCTGTAACTGGTCTAAGCTAAAAACTTTACCCCTTGATGAGAGTGTGACACTCTTTACTGACACATTCCTAAAGATTCTGGACACTCATGCACCTAACCGACTTACCAGAACTAAGGTGCGGATAGCTCCCTGGCTAACCAGGGAAACTAAATCCAAATTTAAACTTAGAGATAAAGCTTGGGACAAATGGCGAGCCACCAAGGCACCCCTAGATCGTATTAAATTCCAGCAGCTTAGAAACAAAATGAAAAAAGCCAGTAAACTGGACAAAAAGAACTTTTTCTGTCACCTCCAAGAGAAACACCAGAACAACCCAAAGAAGTTTTGGGCTGGCTTAAATAATCTCCTCCATCCCGGTAAATCAGGTACCCCTACCCCTGAGACACTTATTGGCAAAAACCCAGAAGACATAGCTAATACTTTTAACTCCTTCTTTACTGAAACTATCCAGTCACTAGCCAATCAACTATCCCCTCCTTCCTCTCCCCTAGCTAACATTTCTGAGGATACATTCCCCCTCTTTAAATTACAGCCTATACCCACCTCTTACATCAGAACCTTATTGAAGAAACTTAAACCAACCACCCTCTCGGCAGACTGACTCCCAGCGGAATACCTACAAATAGCAGCAGATGCGATAGCCTATCCTATCTCTATCCTGATTAATCGAACTATTACCGAGGCCACTATCCCCTCGATCTGGAAAATATCCTACATCATACCACTCCATAAGGGTGGCTCTTCTACTGAACCATCCAACTACAGACCCATAGCAATTTTGTCTCCAATAGCCAAAATCATGGAAAGATGTGTTCATAAACAATTTCTCCATTACCTCACCCTAAATAACCTATTGACCAAATCCCAACATGGTTTCAGACCCCACCATAGTACTACCACCGCCCTCCTTTCTTTTACTGACTCAATTAATAAAAATCGTAATAACAGAAAAATATCTTCCGCTCTCTTTCTTGACTTGTCAAAAGCCTTTGATATGGTCAATCACCAACTACTTCTCCACACGCTTGAAACCTTCCACTTTGATACTTCAGCTCTCAAATGGTTCCTTGCTTATCTCTCTGGAAGGCAACAGGCAGTCCAATGGCAAAATAAGCTCTCTCAACTATTACCTAATACCATAGGAGTTCCCCAAGGCTCCATACTAGGTCCCCTTCTCTTTTCTGTCTTCATAAACGAACTCTATTCGGTCATCCCCAAAGCCATATGTATCCAATATGCAGACGTCTCCACCCTTATCTGTTCCGATGTCACTCTCCCTGATTTAGAAGTAACAACCCAACACTGCTTTGCTACAGTAGAAAAATGGCTCTCTGAGAGGAATCTCATCCTAAACCCAAAAAAAACTAAGTTACTACTATTCTTTCCCACCTCAGCTCGTCCACTAGTGCAACACAATACACAAGCTAACAATACTACCTTCTCCGTTCAATCTAAAAATGGCACCATAATTGAACCCGATACCAACACTAAACTACTAGGGGTGACTATTGACAATAAACTTAAATTTAACTTGCATATCAGCCAGACCATAAAAGCTGTAAATAAGAAACTCGGATCCTTGTATAGAATTAAGAACTTCCTAACTCCTAATGCTAAACTAACTATCGCCCGCACCCATCTCCTCTCCACACTTCTCTATGCCTCACCTGTATTCTCTTTCCTCAACATATGTGATATTAATAAACTATCTGTGACTTACAATCACATTGCCAGATTTATAACAGGGGCTCCTTATAGAACTCACCACTGCCTCAATCTAAAGCAACTTGACTGGTTAGAACTATCCAATCTTCTCAAACTAAACCAACTCTCTGTAGCATTTAAAATCATTAAGGAACCTGACAAAACCCCTTCACTGAATAATTTACTGACCCCCTACTCTAACCTAAGTAGTCTTCGCTCCTCCAACAGATCACTTGTCCAAACCATCAAATCCAATAATATGGGCGGCGATGCTCTTCGCCAATACAATAGGAAAGGTTTGGAACTCCCTCCCTAACAACTTAAGACTCACTAACTCCCTCTCTCAATTTAAAAAACATCTTATACAATTCTTTAAGGCACATTGGCTATGCTCATGTGCAAATCCAGACTAGTTGCTAATTCAAGTACAGCATTTCCTACCCTACTTGAACTAACTGGGGTTCACCTCTTTTTTGGCATCAAATAATTCTTAAATAAACTGACAACTACCCTATTTAGTTCGTTCTACTGTAATCAGTTTCTCCATGATCTCTTGGAACCCTGCAATGGTAGAACTTGTTCTTGAACATAGTAACATCATTGTCTCTTGAGTTATATTTGTAATTTTGAGTTAGATTCTTTACTGTACTGTTGATACAATAGTCATGCCAAGAAAAGCATAAAAAAAAAATGTTAATTTGTTATGCCTTTCATTTATTTACCTGTAATCCTACATGTTTTTCTGTTTTTTCTCTGTGGAGCTTTTCTCCCCAGGCCTCCGCTGAAAATGGACATGTATCCAGTCGGACTATCCCGGTCAACAAATGTAAAATAAAATAATAAATAAATAAATACTGGAGATGAAAAATCAGCAGAAAACTAAGCATGCTATACAGAGCCAAAAATTTCCTCACCAATTCAACCAGAAACACCGTAGCTACAATCTAACTCATGCCTTCTCTTCTCTATGGCACTCCTGTCCTCACAAATCTCCAGGTAACACTAAAAATAAAACAGAAACAATGCTGAAATAAAATCATTAACTTTGCAACAAATACGCATACATAATCCATCACTGCTTGGCACTCAGATGTCTAAAATGGATACAAGTCCCATGCCTTCTAATATACAAACAGCTACTCACTGCATTCATAATTATTCACTTCCCTATGGCATGTCTTGTACTAAGTACCATGTTTACTTACTCCACTCTTAACTGCCCTCTATGATCCACTGAGTGAAAACTATTCTCAGTCTACACACCCCAAAGTCTATACTCTAACTATGCTACCAAACCTGGAACTACATACATTAGATCTATATCATACTATCATTCCTTTAAAATATCCTTAAAAGAACCTCTAGCCAATAGTTAGCTCTACTCCTGCACTTCTCCAAGATAACCTGTGCTATTAATTAATCCCCCATCCCCTTCCTTACTAACAACCTAACCCACCAGTTCCACCCCAACCCTGCCCTTGCTTTCTCATCATTAACTGTAACTAATTCAAATTTAATTTCTTACTTTTCACTCTCATCACTAACTGTAACTAATTCAAATGTAATCTCTTACTTTTCCCCATTTACTGTATGGCTATGAAATTACCTTTTCCATGATATAACACATGATAGATAAATTATTCTGCACCTCCCCTGGTTAAACAGATATTAATACAGCCATATAAATCTGTGCCATAACTCTTTACTGCACAAAAACATAATGTAGTATTATCACAACTATAACCACCACTATCATCTTATCTCCTTTATCTTCCTTGTGCTTCCTTCCCTCCTTCCTTTCTTTGAACTTATCTTCCTGTGTCTTAGATTTTGAACAAGTCTTTACGGTAACAAATATTCTGAGGTAAAATCTGACAATCTATGCATACTGAAGATGTTTCATTGCATATACCTCTCTGTAGTAAAAAAAAAAATTAACTGTTTTTAATCAAAACTGTTTGCAAATGATGAACTGATGTCAAGGATGTCTGAATAATGGAACTGTTGCTCATGAATGACACTGACCGTTAATGATGAAACTATGCAAATGATGTCCATGATGTCTGTGCAATGGAGGTTTTCTACCAGGGTTGAAAAAGGACACTGCCCATTCAAATTTTTCTGGGGTAAACAAAGACAACTAACTAGCTAACTAGCTAACTAGCTAACTATCATTTTGCAAATATCAACCGTTTGTATTGTTACTGTTTGATTTTGAAGCTGCAAAGTGTATTCCTTGTAAATATTGCCAATCTCTACCTTTCATTTTCTAGAATTCTTAACAATGGATATCAACATTTTTCACTAAAATGACTGTTTAACAATATATGGAAACATGTTTCTAACAACAATGGTTATTAAACTTTCATTTTTTGGAACTTTTCTCCCCAGGCTTCTGCTGAAAATGGACATCTTACAGTTGCTCTTTCCTGGTAAACAAATGTCAGTAAATAAATAATAAATAAATAAACTGAGGTACAGGCAAGACTTTTGTAGTTGAACATTTACGAATTTTAGCACATGTAGTGGTAAGTGTGTGCATGTGTGTGCATGTCTGTGAGTGTATTCATGCGCATGTGTCTATATATGCTCATATGATGAGGCTGCTGCTAAGAGTTTAACCTCACATATTTTTTAAGGTCAAGAAGGAGTTCATTTTCTGTAAGCATGAGGCAGTTCTTATGCTAAGATAACCAAAATCTATCATGTCATTGAAAATGTATTTGTTGGATGCCTCCATTTTGCTAATGTTGATTGTCCTCTCATTCCCTCTGAATCTTTCAGCAAGATTGAAGATTAGATTCCAACATAGGTATTTTAGTCTGAATTTGTTGTCCCAGCATTAGCTGTGTTGCAGCAGAAGCACTGTTTGGTGTAATACAGTAAGAGATAAGTATCCTTTAAGCAGTTTTGACCTCTTATTCAGCAGCTCCATTACACTGTGGACAGTGAAGACTTGAAGGTATGAAGCCATAATTCTCAGCAAAGTGCTGGAACTCTATTGATACAAAATGTGCACCATTATCTATGATTAGTTTGATAGGTATGCCATATCTGTTGAACATTGTCTGGAATCTGACAAAATGTTTTCAGCTAGACTTGATTTGGTGCATGCAGTTTTTCAATATCATGAGGGTAACAGTCCAGTAGTAGATGGTAACCTGTTACTTCAAATTCAGATAAGTCAACAGCTATTTTTTGCAATGGGTCCTGTGCTAAAAGAGTTGTTAGCAACGGCTCTCTTCACTTCAATGGCTTATGCATTAGGCAAAACTGGAATTTAAAAACAAGCTAGACATTTTTCACTACATAACACTTAGTTAGGCCTTATTGTCCTCCATAAATTTGTTTCAACACTTCAGCATGTTGTGAAGAAGACACAAGAGTTCTGTCTTGGCACAATAGCAAACAGCCACGGACAGACATTTGCTCTAACACTGTAGTTTTTCTAAATTGGATGCTTTGTCTGTGCCAAGCGGAAAGGCCATCCCTTCCTTACATATTGAATGTCTGATTGTAATGCATTGTCATATTTGATAGTTTGCTTCAGGTGTTGTAGCCTTTTAGTAATCACTAGTTGAGTTGTCTTAATGCTCTGCACGTGGGTCTATGTTTGCACATCAAATTCAAATTACAGTTAACACCTTATAATCGAACATGAAACAGCGAAACTTTAAACTACCGAAAATGTGTAACATCATAAAATAATTCATTGAATGGTCATAGTTGGCCAACAACCAGGAAGTACCAAGATGCATAAAGTAAGCGAAGGAAGCCTTTTATTAAATTTGCCGTATTTCCCATTGTAGTGCGATCTCAGAGTTTGTATATATAGTTAGGAGTGTGTGTGGCAGGGATGCAGTCCCCCACATTGGGGGGTGTGGGGTTGATTACATTCGTGATATTGGCCAACTATGGTCATTCAGTGAATTATTTTATGATGTTAAGCATTTTCAGCAGTTTGAAGTTTCACTGTTTCATGTTAGATTATAAGGCGTTTGCTGTAATTCGTATTTGATGCACGAATATAGACCCCTCTTCTTCAGTATCCAAGTGTGCCTTGTCAGGTATTAGGTTTTTGAATAAATGTTAACCACTATTAAGTGCTTCCCAGGCATATGTATTACTCTGGCATTGAATGATATCAGTCCCATAGGCAACCTTTGCCATTTGGATGAAACTTTGCCCAAACTACAAGAATTAAGAAGTGACACCAGTGCTTTGTCTTCAGACTAAAATTCAAAATCCTCTAGCCCCAGCGAGTATCTTGAGAACTTTTTACTTGCCACACACTTGAAATGCTTTCTTTTTCTATATGTGAATACCTTTGCCCTGCATTCTGGAATAATAATCATTAGGCTATAAAACTTATCCATGCATCTGGAGTAGAGCAGCACCTAGGCCACAGCCAATGGTATCAGCAATAGCACCTGTGGGTTTTGTAACATCATAGTAGGTATGCAGTAGGCTAGACATCAACATTTGCTTGATTTTGCTAAAAGCTTAGTTTTAAGCATTGCCCCATGAGTAGGGTACAGCTTTATTTAGTAAATCTGTCAGTGGACATAGCACTGAGGACAGAGCTGGTACAAATTTGCTCAAGCAGTTTATCATGCCTAAGACCTGATATAGCTAATTTACGGAGACTGAACTTTTTAGCGCACTTATGGCTTTGAGTTAGATTATATCTGGTTTGATTCCACTAGCATTTATACTGGAACTGAAATATTGGATTTCAGACTTTCCAAGCTAGCATTTGCCTTTATTCAAGTGTGTGTTTTAATGGTTTAGAGTACTGCCTCCAATCTCGTATCATGTGTTTCATTAGCAGTACCAAATAATAGCGCATCATCTGTGGCACAAACAATACCTTCATGCCCTTTCAATAAACCACTCATCTCACATTTAAATATTTCTGGTGCTGAAGTTATACGATATGGCTGTTTTCTGAAAGGGACTCTTTCCTTTGGAGAAGTAACAGCTGTTAACTTTTGTCTATCTTTCTTTAAGGGTATCTGCCATAACCATTAAGTATCTAATGTGGCACTAACTAGTTTAGGTACAATATCCCATAGAGTAAATGCAATGAACCTCTTATAACCACATCATTTAAATTTTAAATGAATACATATTCTTACATTAACATTATTTTTGATGACTGGCACACACCATTCAGTCAGTTTAGTTATACGTTCAGTTACACCATATTCTTGCATACATTTCAGCTCTGCCTGTACTTGGGAATGTTTTGGAAATGGCACTCCTGTGGATGTAGTAAAGGAATACTGGACAGCGTTTTTTAACTTTATCTTTACTGGCACAGACTTAAGTAGATCAGCCTCACCAAACATGTTCACATTCATTTTGTTTATTTTGTAAATAAGCGCTAACACACATGCTGTAGTTATACTGTTCAGGGTATTTATATTTGAGCTTTCTAACCCCTTCCATTCAAACATTGATAAGAACTTATCAACACACTTGAGATTGCCTGCAGATCTATTTATTTCTGTTTCTCCGCCATGCAATTATGGACTCTTCTAGATGTTTTTATAGGGTCTATATTAGACCATTGAAGTTCCAAAACTTCGAATGTTCTAATATCGACCCCTATTCAGCAAAATCTGAAAATATCGAAGCAACAGAAAACCAAATTTTTTCCTAGGGAAAGAATTCGGTTGTCCATTTCTGTAGCTTCAGTATTTTCAGTGCTGTGGTGGAAGTTACGGGTCGGGTTCAGGAAGTGTGCGATTGAATGCGGGTTAGGTTAGTTAGGGTTAGGGTGCGGGTTAGGTATGTGTGCGATTGTGTGGACATGAGGGTTAGGGCGGGTTAGGTAAGTTAGGGTTAGGGCGCAGGTCAGGTAAGTGCGCGATTGTGTGGACATGAGGGTTAGGGTGGGGTAGGTGAGTTAGGGTTAGGGTGTGGGTGAGGTGAGTGTGCGATAGTGATGGACCTTAGGGTTAGGTTTTGGGTTAAGGTAAGTGGATAGTTAGTGGTGTGTGTATAGTTTAGTGTAGGGTTAGGTGTAAGATTTTAGGTATATGTGTGTGGATTGCTGTTTGTTTGGTGTGCTTGTGTTGTATGTATGTGTTTTGGAACAGCAAATTTTTTCCCTAGGAAAAAATTCACTGTTCTGTATGTTCGATGTTTTCAGCTTTCGCTGAATAGGGGTCGATATTAGAACATTCGAAGTTTTGAAACTTTGATGTTCTAATATAGACCCATTTTTATAATTATCAAGTGATACTACTCCAATATCAACCCTCTTAAAACTTACTGGGATTCCCTGAATCAGTAGTTTGATTTGGTAGCCTGATTCAAAGTTTGGTATAGTGGTCACTGAACTCAGAAGAAATGCTTTATGAACAATTTTCTCATGTTTATTCTTTGTGGCTCCTTCTTTTACTGATTTATTTTTTTACAAATGGTGGCAAAATGTCTGATCTTGTTGCATTTCATACACCTTCTGCTGTTACGTGTAACATACTACTCTGACTCAGCTTATAGATGGTTTCATTTTATTCACCTGCCAAGCTTGCATTCAATGAACTTATACACACACTAACTATGGTGAGTATTATGATTTTTACTGAATTTGCCATTTTTTTGTATTTCACCTCACACAAATCATTTGGTTTATTCATCTTCTTTTTCTTTCGGCTGTTCCCATTATGGGTTGCTACAGCGGATCATCTGTTTCCATTTCTTCCTGTACTCTGAATCTTGCTGTGTCACACCAACCATCTGCATGTCCTCTCTCACCACATCCATAAACCTTATCTTAAGCCTTCCTGTTTTCCTCTTACCTGGTAGCTCCATCCTTATCATCCTTTTCCCAATATACCCAGCATCATACCTCCCAACCGTCCCGAATTACTCGTTTTTTCACGAGTTTTGGGGTCCCAATAATGGGGTGCCACGATTCCCAAGTGGCACCCCTTCATTTCCGATTTTACAATCTATTTTTTTAGATTCCACGCTTTCGGAGCTGACGTCATCACATGCGCGATGATGTCAGCTTCGTCAGCCGGTCGGAATTAAGCTTAGATGCGTGCGTGTGTGACGCGCATCTGTTTGAGTGCTGAAACTGTTTGAATACTGTCAGGCGGGCAGAATCAGCAGTACAAAGCCTTTCCGGCTGTTTCAAGCAAGCGCCAACAGCCCAAAAGCTGAGAATAATTACAAACTAAAACAGCAGGAGGTAATGGGAGCAGTAGCACCGAGGCGAGAGGAAGTTTCTGCAATGCTCGCTCGAGGAATATTTATTTTATTCACGAGCACCGAGAGGAACTGTGACTGTCTGCAATACGGCATCAGGAATATTTATTTTATTCACGATGAACCACAGAGGGGAAGAGATTGGGAATATTATTAACTGGAGGGAACTCAGTTCTGCAAGTCAAGTTGTGAACCAGGGACTCTGTGCTGTTGCGATGGAACTCAATTGCTGCAAGTAAGTGCAAAGTGTGTGTGTGTATATGTATGTGTGTGTGTGTGTGTCATGGATGCAGAGAAAGAAGATTTCTGTAGTGAAACTACTGCATATGAATTCTTGTTCCTTTTAAGTTACTTCCTTGTTGACGGTTCTGCTTATTTGAAAGAGGTTTTGGTTTATTATGTCCCCAGTAAATCCCAGATGAAGGGCTGTCGGCTGTTCTGATGGCCCATTTGGAAATGCATGTAGTACATCCTCAACTTACTGTGTTTCAATCCTCTTGAATCCATTACCTTGTCTGATCTCATACTGAGTCCTTCTCCAGAAGGTCCCTGAAGTTTCATCTATTTATGATAGTCTTCATAAACTCCGCAGAAGGGACAACTAATTTGTATTTTTAAATTGCCTTTCCCTTATTCTAAACGTGTTATTTATTTTATGTGTGGCCTTTGTAAATTTTGCCAATTATCTCTTAATTCTGCACAATTCACATTGGATAAACATTTTATATTTTATAAATAAATGAAACGAGCAAATGCATAAAAAATAAAATAATAGTCCTAAGGTATGAATCAGCTTCATACTATTTAGACTTAACATAAAACCCCCAGATTTTATTGTAATGTTTTTGATGTTCTTTTAAGAAAGAACACTTTGTCTATATTCTTGTGTGAAACTTTACAACCTTAGCTTTTATATGATGATTTAAGAGTGAAATATATGATACAATCTGATTTTGTTGTTAATCATACATAAACTCATTGCTTTGGCAAATTCCCTTTTCTGTATTGGTTACTGCTTTGGATTGGATACTGTATTAAGCTTGCTTTATGGTTCGTTCACTCACATACATTAAAGGAGATAGACTGAGGCAATTATGTATGACTATTTAATTTGTATTAATAAAGATACTGGATTGGTGTCTCCTTTGCATACCATTCTGAGTTTGATCATACTGTTTTAAAGTTATCTGCAGCAGATGATCCACATTATAAACATTGAAAAGAATTGTGTGGAAACTTTATGGAAACTTTATGGAAAAAGAGACTCAGATGATCCACATTATAAACATTGAAAAGAATTGTGTGAAAAAGAGATGTTTGCCTGTGTGAAACTGCCCCCAATGTAATACACCTGGTGGCTAGAGGTACTCAGGCTCAAACCCTGTACATTGGGTGCAGAGTAAAAAGAGCCTACAGTCCTTAGCCACCACCATCATTTATTAATTAAAGCCTCATATTTTTTATCTGTTCCTCATAAAATCTGGGGTTTGTCCCTAGCCACCACCACTTGAGAATTAAAGCCTCATATGTTTGATTTGTTCCTCAGAAAAATCTGTCGTTTTTAGGATTTGTGACAAATCACTGTAGGATTGAATTTACTAAATTACAGGCATTTGAATTTCAGCCTTCACATTCTTCAGAAACAAAATGGTAACACAAAACCTTTTATTCTAGCAATTTTCTAAGTTTATAAGATCAGTCTTTGAAATTTGTCCCTATTTTGGGTCTGTATTTCCCCATTATTGACTTTGTCCAGTTTTTTTGTGCTAAGAGGTTGAGACTAGAACTACGGTGAGAAGTGAGAACTGATTTCACTAAATGATAGCCATTTAAGTTTCAGTCTTCGTATCTTGCAAGAAATTGCTGATTTGGCAAAGGCATAGTGGTATGTTTCTATGACTGTAGTGCACTGTGTCCTGGGATCAAGACTTGAATCTGGTAACGCAACGTTTTATTCTAACAACTTTCCAAAATGTTTGCCCCCCCCCAAAAAAAAAAAACTGAAATTGAAAATAAGTGTGAAGCTGTGCAAGATGCCTATGGCTTACACTACTGTCATTATATATATATATATATATATATATATATATATATATATATATATATATATATATATATATATAGTGTGGATGTGGAAGCAGACTTTTATGATGGATTACTGGAAAAATGTTCAAACAATGTTTAAAATGCGCTCTAACAAGTGTGCTGCAGGGAATATAATTTAATAAAGTCAGACAGGTGTATTAAAGAATGTATGTATGTTTCTTGTTTTGTGTGCAAGGGGCCATTGATTTGAAAACAGCCCAAAGATAATCTTTATCCACCACTAATCAGATGCATTTTCTCTGGATGTGGGTGTGGGTTTCAATGCTGTTTCAATGAATGTGAGTTTCAATAGCAGAGAAGTTTTAATGCCAAGTCTATTTTCATTGTGAGACAGTATTGCTTTGTTTAGCAGCTTTGTTTAACAGATGTCTTAGAGTTTGTGCATTGTGCTATAAAATGTAAAAATCAAATCCAAAGAATCATTGTAGAAGTAAAGCAGTATGCACACATTAGTGTTTATGGTAAATGGGGCAGAATACACAGGTAATGGGACATTGGAACGGCTGCAGGGGGACTCTGGTGCCATATTTTGGTTGTCTGTTCTTCAGTTTGTGTTTGAAAGTTGGTATCCCACAATTCCATCGGATTGGGCGGGGTTACATAATTATGTATGCAAATGTGATGCTAATCAGCGTACAGATTTGTACCTATTTTTCATGGGCCTTGTCCAGATTTTTGATGTTTCTAGGTTGAGAGGTATGCCCAGCATCCCTCCTCAGCACATGTCCAAACCAATGCAATCTCTCCTGTCTGGCTTTGTCTCCAAACCGTGCAACCTGAGCTGACCCTCTAACATACTGATTCCTAATCCTGTCCAAACTCGTCACACCCAGTGTAAATCTTAACATCTTTAACTCTGCCATGTCCAGCTTTGACTCCTGTCTTTTTGTCAATGCTACCATCTCCAACCCATATAACATAGCTGGCCTCACTACCCTCTTGTAGACATTCCCTTTCACTCTTACTGGTACCTGTCTGTCACAAATCACTCCTGACACTCTTCTCCACCCACTCCACCCTGCCTGTACTCTCTTCTTTACCTCTCTTCCACACTCACCATTACTCTGAACTGTTTATCCCAATTATTTAAACTCACCACCTTTGCCAAATCTACACCCTGCATCTTCACCATTCCTCTATCCTCCCTCTCATTCACACACATATATTCTCTCTTAGTCCTGCTGACCTTCATTCCTCTCCTCTCTAGAGCATATCTCCACCTCTCCAGGGTCTCCTCCACCTGCTCCCTACTCTCACTACAGATCACAATGTCATCTGCAAACATCATAGTCCATGTGGACTGCGGTCTGATCTCATCTGTCAACCTATCACCACTGCAAATAAGAAAGGGCTCAGAGCTGATCCTTGATGTAATCCCACCTCCACCTTAAACGCATCTGTCACTCCCACCGCAGACCTCACCATTGTCACACTACCCTCGTACATATCCTGTACCACTCTTACATATTTAGTCATATTAGAATTTTGTCTCTTTACTAACTCAGCCTCTCTATCAATCTTAATTGCCTTTTCCAAAGGTAATTCACTACTTGATATAACTTTTCAGACACTTCAATATCAGCTAGCCCAATCACAGTTCTAGCTCTTATTTGTAAATCTTTTTGGAATCATGTTGATTGATTCCACTTTCTTCAAATTCAAAAATTCTGGAAATGATTTGCCAGAACAACTTTGGTGAAACTCAGAGTAATTCCTTTATGTACTGGGACAAGGTCCCCCTCATCCGCCATCTGAGGGGTATCCCCCCCACACACCCTAAACTTTAATATACCTACTCTGAGGTCATGTTGAAAGTGCTTTTGGCAAAAATTTTCTCTACAGTGACAGTGACCATAATATTGTCAACAGACTGACAATGTTCCATCTTTTGTCTGGTCAAACCTCTAATTTTCATGCTATTCATGCAAGTGCCTTACAAAAACTTCAGCACTTTTACCTTGAGCTTGAATAGATCAGTGAAAGCATCAACTTTCATAATTAATACTTATTTTTGGTACAAACCTAGAGTTTACTTATTACTGACTCATGTAACACTCTGTCCCTCAAAAATGAAAGTGAATTGTAAATTCATTGTCCATAACATAAAATGTCAGTTGAATTTTTTTACTTTTTATCCAACTTGGCTGCAGGTCCAAAAAGAGTGAATCTCTGCCTCCATGAAGACCAGACAAATGGCTTTGTAAAGCTTAATGTTTCTGGTGGGTAAAACTTGACCATTTTTGGTAAGTATTCAGCTATTTCAGGCTTTAAGGCTGATAACTGGTAAAATGATTTGGTTTAAATGTATAACAACTATTTTCTGTAAAAAAGTACCTTATTGTGAGCTATATGGGTTTTCCTTGACTGTTTGGCATGGTTTTCCAGGCTGAATGGCATTCCTCAGCCATTTTAAATGAAACAATATCCCAGTTCTGACACTGAGTCACAATGGGCATCAGTGATTACCCAGCTATGTTGCTCTGTGCTGCTAATAATGGTACTAGACACAGATATTCAAAGTTACACTGCAACTTGAATAACTCACAATATGGCAGCATAGCAAAAGGCAGTTAACATTTCAAGAGCTTTGTCTCAAATGGCACACTAGATTAAGAATCATTATGGGTTCTTAGCTTCTTAAAGGCAAATAATGATATCACATATCTACTGATGCATAAATGCATATTTAAAAATATACACTCTTTTAGGGAGTTCAAAATGGCCGCTGTTCTGTGAGCACTGCTATCACCTAGGTCTCGATATACCCTGGATTAAAACAAACCCAGAAGGCAATGCAGAATTAATAATACAGAAATAACTGTAGATATTTACTGCTAATATCATCCAGCAAACAAAAGAGGAAGAAAAAGTGACAGATTCAGCTCAGAAACAGCAGGATTAACTAAGATTTCTGAATAACAGCTTAAGCAATGTGCTACTAAGGCCCTGCATCTGACTGCAAGATTGGTAAAACACTATACAGCAAGATGTCAAAAGAGGAAAATAATATGGAAACAACAACAACTAAGACCAAATTCTCAGTACTAGCCTCACCTGAGAAAGACACAACTTCAAAAAGGCAAAAGACAACTAAACAAACTGACAACTCTAAAAATACAAATAAATCCAAGACAGACCAGCCAGCTAATCTGGAAGACATAAAATATGCCTTATTACCTATCCAGCAAGCATTAAAGGACTTTTCATTACAATTTCAAACCTTTGGTGACTCATTCAGCCAAATAATATCCAGAATGGAAAAATCTGAGTCCAAAATAATAGAAAATGAAATAAAAATAGACTCTATTTCTCAAAAAAACTGATGCCCATGACAAAGAAATACAAAACTTACAAGCAAAATTAACAGACCTGGAAGCAAGATCTCGAAGGAACAATATCATCATCAGAGGAATACCTGAAACTGTACTTCATAACAATCTAATACCAACAATCAAGCAAATAATAAATTCCCTCCTAGAGAAATCTGAAGAAATGCAGCAAATAACAATACAGAGAGCCCACAGAACCCTGAGGGAAATGCAAACATCACTGAAACCAAGACCTGTCTATATTAAAATATTAAACTACCAAGATGTAAATAAAATCATACTGGCAGCAAAGAAAAAAGGCACACTCACCTGGAATAATAATAAAATCTCCTTTGCTCAAGACCTCCCAATACAAATAAGACAAGCAAGACAACTACTATCTCCATACTGCAGGTTCCTAATAGAAAAAAAAAAATCAAATTCCAGATGAAATATCCAAATCAGTTAATCTTTTACATCAAAGAGGTTAAATACATGGTTGCTAACCCCAAAGAGGCAAAAGAGACATTCCTGGCTGTTTTCAAGCAAATTCCACCTTCAGAAGTGAAATAAATCCACAAAAAAAAAGATAAAGGTCCCTTGGATGAAAAAACGACCCCATTCATGAGCATTCTAGCTGGGATCCAACTCTGAAATCTTCCCCTTGCTGTCTAGGCCCCTGGGTCATTGATGTGAGCCATGAGGAACACAGGAAAGGGAAGTACAGCCTGGGTGGGAACCAAAAATGAACTGCTGTTTCCGATGCACGAATATAGGAAGGAAGTTCCCATCTCGGATATTGGCTTGCAAATTCAGTCCCCCTAGGCTTTTGATGGCTTCATTAAGAACAGTCAGACAAAATGGATTTCAGCAAGCTCCAAAGGATTTTACTGCCTGAAAAATGAAAATTGATCTGCACCAGCTAAAAGAAGAAAGCTGCACCATAGATATCAACCAACCTGCAAGCAAAACCTTGAAGAAATAAGGTACTGTTGAACTGAACCATTCACTAAAACAGTACACCCAGTACTGTGTAGGTAAATGAAACTCCAGCCTTAAATAATAGGCAAGAAATAAACTGTCAGAATTATGCTAGCTCATAGATTAATATTGGGAAAAAAAGGGAAAAAATTGTTAAATGTTTTATGTAAATACTAGAAATGTGTTAAAAGATCCTGGAGAGAAGTAATCTCAGGAAATTAG
Source organism: Protopterus annectens (assembly GCF_019279795.1). Classification (NCBI taxonomy): domain Eukaryota; kingdom Metazoa; phylum Chordata; order Ceratodontiformes; family Protopteridae; genus Protopterus; species Protopterus annectens. The sequence goes on along the minus strand of NC_056746.1, from coordinate 859,538,079 downwards.
TAAAATAACCTAACAATCCTGGGATAATGTAAATATAGCCTTAATATGTCAACTTGTCAACTATAGCAGAAGGACTGTTTGGCTAAGCTGTTTTTCTTTTTTTTTTTGTCTCTCTATACTTCCTACTTCTGTTAAATAGGTGCCAAGTATATATTTAATAACCCACACAGATTGATGTGGAAAAACATCACTATAGGCACCAAAAAAGGCCGAAACCTGAATAAGTAAAGGGGAGGAAAAAGAAGTCAAATGAGAGAAAAATATAAAAATGACAAGATTGATTGTTTAACAATATTACTATGGTACACATATTGCTATAATTTACTGAGGAATGTATATTAATATGCTGTTTTAAAAATACTATTAGAAAGAATTAGTCACAAGACAAAAACAATACATGCTGTACCTTAAATGCAATACCATCACTGTATAAATAATATGTTGGCAGAGGCTAGGGATATTAAGTAGCAGTGTTTGTTGAGGGAACTAGTTTGTTCAGCTTTGCCACATTGTTTATAGTAACACAGGGGGGATACTATGGAGTAAATCTATATCTAAAAAGAAAACACATTCCAAGATTAGAAATAAAGGTAAACCATATAATGAACCTTCATCCTCCCCCCCGATTGTTCCTGGTCCAGGGATATAGTGGTTAGGCACAGTGTAGGGATGGGGATAAATAGATGCTTTCCTAAACCATCACACAGTAACACATACAAAACTAACAAAACAAAACTAATATACATGGCATATCTAAGGAATACACCTAATAAATAAATGTGGGAAATAGAATCATGGAATGTTAAAGGGCTCCAAAACAAGAAGAAAAGAAAACTATTCTTACACCTTACATTAAAAAACACAGCCAACCTCATACTAATACAAGAAACGCACTTGACTGCAGATCAATGGGCAGAAATTAGCAGAAAGAAATGGATAATTCAAATCATAGCTTCAGAGGGGAAAACAAACAGTGCTGGGGCTGCCATAATAATTAAAAACCAATTTAAGGAAAAAATACTTAAAACCAAAGCTGACAAGGAGGGAAGATGGTGCTATGTAACATTTAATAGTCCTACAATACCAAAACCTATAATGGTACTTAATGTTTACGCACCCTGTAATAACTAACAACACTTTTTTATGTCATTATACCCAACCTTAAACCAATTTAAAGATCACTACCTAGTGATTGGAGGTGACTGGAATACATATAAAAACCCAGAAAAGGATAAATCTAATCTGACCAAATCACATAATAAATAAGCCACATTAGCCCTTAATGAACTCAAACAAGATTTCAAACTATATGACCCTTTTAAACATGGGAACAGTGCAGATAAAACAGGGAAATTCACATTCTATTCGCAATGCCACAAAATGTGGTCAAGGATAGACTTCTTCTTAATCTCTGACATATTCATTAACATGGACCCAACAATAACTATACATACCAGGTTCTTTTCAGATCACTCCAAAATCACACTGAACATTAACTGGGACAAAAAGATATATTTAGAGAATAGGGGTCATAATTGGTCATTAAACCCTAATTTACTTTCCAAAATGGATGTAATAAAAGAAACAGAAGCAATACTAAAAATAGCTCTTACAAATATCACTAACTCCCAAGTACCAACTGACATAGAATGGGCTGCAACCAAAGCACAAATCAAAGGATTGTTTATCAAAAAAGCAGCATACTATAAAAAAATACAACTGAAAGAGGAGCATATACTGAAAGGGAAAATAGAGCATCTTGAAAAAGAACTAATAAATAACCCTAAGAACCAAACAGAAGCAGAACTTTAAGAACTGCAAAGGGATCTATATATGTTAGAAACCAGGAACCTATCTTTCTATGAAGCCAGAATGTTAGCCACTTGCGCAGAAGAAGCTCAAATACCATCTAGAGCTCTGGCCAGAATTATCTGCCAACACAAAAATGCCTCCAATATATCAGAAATAAACTACAGAGACAAAAACTACACAAAAAATGAAGACATTATTAAAACATTTGAACAAATATACTCTCAAATATATGAAGCACAAATACTACAAACCTCAAAGGAAGATAGAAATCTTTTTCTTCAAAAACTGAAATTCCCTAAACTCAATTTAGACCAACAAAAATACTAACTGAGCCAATATCCATCAGTGAAATTATTACAATAATCAAACACTTAAAAGTACATAAGGCTCCGGGTCCGGATGGACTCGCATCAGAATTTTACAAAGCATTTTCCCCCTTGATAGCCAAACTACTATACTATACACTGAATTACATAATAAACTATAAAATAAATGATATCCACTTTAATGCCTCTAAAACTATATTTATATTAAAAGAACACACAGACCACAAAAACCCCGACAGCTACAGACCCATCTACCTCTTAAATATAGATACTAAAATATTTACCTCTATACTTGCAAACAGAATGAAAAATCTGATAGAAAAAATCCTCTCCCCAGAACAATCCGGTTTTACACCACATAGACAGACTAGTGACAATACATTAACATTAGATGCACTAATATCCTATGCTAACCGATACAATATCAACATCTGCACAATGGTAGTGGATGCCCACAAGGCATTTGATAGGGTTAATCTAGAATTCTTACTCCAAACACTACCCTACTTTAATATACCCAATAACTTCATTCAGATCATCCAAACCTCTCTATAGCAACCCATACACATCTCTGTATATAAATAAAACTTGGCCAAATAGAATCCTAATAAAAAATGGAACAAGACAAGGATGCCTACTATCACCCTTCCTCTTTAACCTATACCTAGAACCACTCTTTCTATACATTAAACAAAATACATATCACAATCCTCCATCAATACACAACTTCAAAATATACCTCACTGCATTTGCAGATGATCTGAACATATACTGCACTACACCAAATTCAGATATAAACAAAATAATAGCTGCAATTGAACATTTCTCGACTATGTCTAACTACAAACTAAACCTTAATAAAACTAATATTTTCCCCCTAAAAACACCCAAACTCATCTCACTAATACCATTGTTAAACACAATAAAAATTAAAGAAGAAACTAAATACCTGGGAATCACCTTTTTCCAGAATAACAAAGACTTCTACCAACACAATGTAAACCTTAAATGGCAAAATATAATGCAAGACTGCAAAAGATGGAACAACCTAAAACTACCATTCTTGGCCAAAGTATCAATAATCAAAATGAACATTTTACCTAGATTAATGTATGTATTCATGACATCACAGACAACAATACATAATAAATTCTTCAAACAAATTCCTACCTTCCTAGCAAAATTTATATGGGAACCCAAAAAAACCAGAATCTCCAATTCAAAATTAACACTCCCCAAAAGCAAAGGAGGACTAAATCTACCAGATTTTAAAATGTACTACTTGATCATTAACACTAACAGAATATTGAGAATAACTGAACATAACCCGTCAATGGAAAATTGGTCTCCTCTCTGGGTGACAATATATTATAGATAATTAAAGCTCTAGGTTTCAATCCCAAAGCACTTCCATTCCTGAAGCAGAAAGAAATACAAACTTATAACATTATAGAGCCCTTAAAACATTCTATCAACCTAGCTCAAAAACTCTTTCAATTCTTGAACCTTAGACATGCCATGACAATACTGCAACCCCTTCATAAAAACCCAAATTTAAAAATAAACAATAAGATGCTGGACTTAGTCCCTTTTCCCAGACTAAAAGATAAAACAATCCAAGATATCTATCCCTACCTTAACTGTTCAATACAAGAAATGAGGACCAACTTAAACCTCCCTAAATCACACATAATAATCCTAAGACAAATCAAAGAACTGTGTTCCAGTTATCTCCAAAATATTACTATGACCAATAGTGACATAGAAACTTCTAGCAGGCTTTGGAAAACTATTATCACAACAAAGAAAACTATTACCAATTCATATAAAATGATAAATGAAATCAAATACCAGAAGGACCTCCTCTTTTCTAACTACTTGAGAAAAATTAAACCATCCATAGATGATCAGCAAATAAGCCAGGCAATCAATCTAACACTGAAGATTCTACCCCTCAAAAGTTAGCATACACTCAGCTCATGATCAATAATAATGCTTATTTTACACCTGCAATCCTACACAAATTTAACACATCAAAATCACCTTTCTGCCCACACTGTAAGGACCAGATAGCTGACTTAATCCATGTATTTTGGAGCTGTAATTGTGTCTATAAACTCTGGAACTCTCTCAAGGTACAATTACAAAAAACGGGTTATCAAACATCAACATTAACTTGGGAATTCACTCTGTTACACATTCACCCACCCAACATCCCAAGAAAACAAGCAAATACACTTTTAACAATTTTCCTACTAATGAAACTGTATATAGCTTTTAAATGGCTAGATACAATAAATATCTCTTGGGAGGGTTTTAAACAAGTAGCTATACAACACCTTTTAGCTCATAAAATAGTAATAGATAAAAGAAACAAAAACATGAAATCCAGAGAAATTTGGGAACAAACCTTTAACATCATATTAGCATAATTCATCACACAGCAACTTAGAAATACACTATAATGGAACCAAAGAACACATACAAGTTCAGATATTAAATAATAACTTGGATATTATGAATGTATATACTGTCTATATAACTGTGGAATTAACAATGAAAGCATCTATGTACATAGTGTAAATAGATATGTTGTATGACCTATATCCTGTGGTATTTGACATCAATGTATAACATATGTATATGTGTGTATGTGTATGTATGTATATATATGTGTGTATGTATGTATGTGTGTATGTATGTATGTATATATATATGTGTATATATATATGTATATATATATATATATATATATATATATATGTGTGTGTGTGTGTGTGTGTGTATGTATGTATGTATGTGTATGTATATATATATATATATATATATATATATATATATATATATGGATCTATCTTACAGCCGACAAGTCAAAACAAACGAAATCACCGACACCACATAACCGACATTTCACAAACGAAACCTCACATGCCGACACACCATAATCCCGACAAGCAACAAACAAAACAAATCCCCGGTCCAAAAAGCACACACACAACACAAGCACACCAAAATCCTTACAAACCAACACTAAACCTCACATACACAACTACCTACAACCTTAACCCAAACCCTAACCCTAAGGTCCGCCACTATCGACACTCACCTAACCGCCCGCTCTAACCCTAACTCACTTAACCCGCCCTAACCACAAACTATCACAGTCGACACTTACCTAGCCCGCCTCTAACCCTAACTCACTTAACCCCCTAACCCACAAACTATCACAGTCGACACTTACCTAGCCCGCTTCCAACCCTAACTCACTTAACCCGCCCCTAACCCACAAACTATCACAGTCGACACTTTACCAGCCCGCCTCTAACCCTAACTCACTTAACCCGCCCCAACCCCACAAACTATCACAGTCCGACACTTACGTCACTACCGCATACATCCACAGCCTTTTCCCATGTCGATGTTCTCAGCGTCGGGGTTTTGATCCGTCGGTCTTCTCCGTTTTCGATCTTCTGGCGTCGGTGTTCTCGCTGTCGGTGTTCTGACTTGTCGACGTAGTCAGATAGAACCATATATATATATATATATATATATATATATATATATAAATATATGCACACGGTCATGTTGTAAGATGGTTTTTATTTGTGACATTTATTAATGTAAAAATAAAAATAAAAATTATTGAAAAAAAAAAAAGTATGCACTCTTTTAGCATTGCACCAGACCTCTCCTGTAGGTTATCAGCTACCTTCAGTAGGTGTCACTAATGTGAGAGGCCAGAACTTTAACCTCACCCTAGGACAAGTGAGCTAGAATTTGTCATTCAAGTCCATCACACCTAGTCCCCTCAAGTACCTGTGTTACTGCTCAAAGATGGGTTGCTTGGGATATAGTCAGGGCTTTATCCTTTTATCCCACTGAAACAAGAAAAAAAAAATCACCTTTGATAAGTTTGGAATGTAATGGACCAAGTCTTCTAGGAAGAAAACTGACTGAAAATAATGTATTTGAATTTTGAAGCAGATATATTCAAATTGGAGCTGAGTAAAAAGTACTTGCTAAATTTAAAGAAGAAATGTTTATACTTAAAGAGTCCACTTATGGTGTTAAAGATTCTAAACTTAGATGTTTCAGTCCTAGATCATTTGCTTGCACTACTGTTGATACACTGAGTAAGTCACCTCTTCCAGAAAAAAATACAGTCCTGGACACTACTGTTAGATATCATGAACAGTGCACCACTGTCTACTGAACAACTTATATATGGAACTGCTAAGGATGTAATAGTGTCATGTGCAGAAAAATGTGATGAAATGTTGTCATACAGCAGTTAAATGACCAAAGGGTAATGCTAAAGTATTCCAAAAGGCTAGCATTAAATGTGAGAAATGGGTACGCATTGCTCTAGTTTTATAAACTTTCCATAATGTTGTTCTGTAACACTGAAAAAAGTTGCTTCCTCTCCCTAGGATGTAATATGCAGAATAAAAGGCTTAACAAGGTCATATGTCTGATTTCCTGGCATGGGTCAAATATAGAAATGGAAGTAAAGATGGATGTGTGACAACTAACAAGCAAATTGGTCACCACCTAATGCATGTTTACACTGACACAAATGATATGAAAAGCAATGGTCTACACTACTTGTGGAATGTGCATCTTTATTCTTTGGAAAATGCTGGTAGTCATGATTGCTGTTTCTTCATAGTGTATAGATATTTTGCCAAGAATTCTGTAAATGCTCATTCAAAAATTGAAAAATGAAGGTATACTTGGTATTTCAGAAACGCTTGTGTATGATAATGGAGCTTGTTTCACATGTATGGAATTTATAAGCTTTATGAAGAAAAATCGAAGTTGTCATGCAATTTCTGTACCATTTCACACATCATCTAATGGTCTGTCAGAGTAAATTGTATGGCAAATGGTTGTCTCATCAGAGCCTTAAGTGTTAATGTCTCATTTTGTTGAAAATACACAATCTGTGGCACTTCAGCCTGGGGGTAGGCAATATTAAGCATACGGTAAAGCCCCCTACTTGGAGTTTTAAGGGCTTGACCCCTACATCAACTACAGCCATCTTTTTGTTTTTCTATATCCTACTTTCAGCAAAACAGGACATTGATGAACAGGGTTTTCATGTTGTTTATATTTATACAGACTTTGACAGAAATGATGAAGAAAACCAGTGTTTCCTCTCTGGATAAAGAATTACCCCTCAGATGATTATAGTTGATCTGCTGCAGAAATGCTTATGTCACAAAGACTGAAATCCATATTGAAACTCCTTCCACATGATTTGAAATCAGAAATCAAAGCAATAGACTAAGAATCAGACTTTTCTAAATTTACTAAATTCAAAAGTGTTGGATAAAGAGAAGATGTAAATATAGGTAACTACATTTGTTGTCTTAAATGGACCTCAGTTGTGTTGTAAACATTGCTCACTAGTCATAGCTTGTCTATGACGAGGTAAGTTAATCAAATAAGAATAACATGGAAAGAATAAAAAGTTTGTGAACCTTAAAAGAATTGGAAGAGTCGAGGAGAAAGGCGGAGGTTCCTATACTTCCTAAAAGAGACATCTGATATACCTGTGAAAATTGAGAAACACCTAATGTGCTTGTTGTAACTGAGGACAATGAGTATCTCCTTTTTTGCACTTGTTGTTATCATGGAGAGACTTTCATCAAAGTATTCAAATTTGCTTGAGGCCACTCTGCATTACATTTGCCACTAATGTAAGGCATCCCACTCTCCCTTAACAGAGAGTGATGAAAACTTTTTCACATGAAAAAGTAAAAGTGCACCTGGTTTCACTGAAGGCCTTATAGTCTAATCAGTTCTTCTTAGAAAATGATCCTCACACCATAACATGGTCAACAGCATTCAGTTAATCACTCACCTTTTCTTAGTTAGAAATTTTGTGGATGAAGTCTCTTTAAAGACAGGAGATTCAATGACTACAGTTTACGCATTTTTTTTTTCTAAACCTGGAGGGATACGGAGATAATATTACATAATCAAGGGGCAGCCCCACAACAACATTTTATTGTATATTATTTCTTATTTTACAAAGTCAAATGTCTGATCAGTGAAGAGTTGTCAAAATACATCAGTTTCACTGAACACGCTGACAAGAGGCATGTAAATATAAATGTTGACACAGAAAAATATATAAAGTTTAAGTTTACGAAATGTATGCTACCAAGCCACCTGTTTTCCTGCACTAAAAACATGACATTTATATAGGGAGTTTTTAGCATACAAAAGGGAGAGGGCTAGTATTCCGTGCATCCAGATGACATGCCTATCTGATATACTAGGTTTTGAGCATTGTAAGGACTTTTATTTGGCACCTACCTCAAATTAGTCAGCCTTCTCCTACATGTCCTGTATTTGTAATGAGCTTTCCAAAAGCTTTTAAGGAGTGGAATCATTCATTCATTCATTCATTCATTGCTCTGCTTTTGTCTTGCCAGGGAGTTTAGATTACTTATAAAAGCATCTGAGCTGTTCAACACATCAGACTTTTATGTCAGTATATAATAAAAACAATCCCAATAATGGTATTAGGCACAGATATTCAATGTTACATTGCAAATATGTGACTAACTGCAGTGCAATGAATATCACCCCTTTCCTCTAAAGTCACAGGGATTATTTTCTGTCTTCATTATATGTTTGTATCTTTTGTGATATCCACCCCAGGTTTCCTTGGTATTACTTCTATCCTAGATAAAGTTGTCATTCATTCTTAAATAAACTGCCATATACAATATTACTTCTATCCTAGATAAAGTTGTCATTCATTCTTAAATAAACTGCCTTATACAAGCATGAGCACATATTTCTTAACACTGTATAGTTGATAATCTAGTTAATAATTTCCGGTTAGCAGTTAGGTGTATTGACTACTGTTGTGTTTCATCACTGAAAGAATTTGTAAATAATCCCTTTACTGATTAAATGTGCAAAGTAGTACTGGAATAAATTAAATAAACAAGGAGCTCTAAAGAATTATATGTAATTTAAGTTTTGGGTCAAAGTACAACAAAATTGTAAAGCAAAGCAAAGCCTGCAGTTTTCAAGTTAATTATTTTCCTCCAAGTTTTATGTCTGTTTATTTTATGACTTTACTTCATGGACTTGAATGAAAAAAATGCCTGCCACCTGTTTGGTAACTGATCTTGTGTAGTGACTATGGAGTCTCTTACATTGCATTTTTGTAATTTATGGAGTGATGGGCTGAAGCCCAAGATCCAGTGGGTGACAATTTGAAGATATTATCCCAGAATGTAAGAAAATGAGCTAGGTGATGGCACTGACATGAAATACCCTCTGAAACAGACAGAAAGTGAAAGTGGTACTTAAATGCCATAGAATACTTATCCAGCTTCATTCTGGCACTACACGGGTCTGCAGTGATAACATCTTGTGCAAGATCAAAGGGAAAATAATGATCTAACCATTTTTGGTTTTTGAATAGTCAAAATAAAAAAGTAACAATAACTTCTTATTTTTAATTTTTTTATTCCTTTTCTGCCCAGTGCAACAGTTGGTCATGGGAGGTCATCATTCAGGCAGCTATGAGGGTTATTCTTAGTTGAATCATAACCACACTGATTCCTAATGCTAGCAAGTGGGTTCAGCCTGCAATTCTAGCCTCCCAGACATGCCCATTTCTAGTTACAACATATGCTGCTTGGCATACACTACCTATCACTGCTCACTGCCTCTGGTGCACCTGCACCGTATCCATCCTCCTCCTCCTCCTCTGGTTGTCAGTATAGCAGCAAACTTAGCTAATTCCCTCCCATTAGGATGGTGTACCTGCATTAGCCACTCACTCCTTCCTTCCTCATTGGATGACCTAGGACCTGGGCTGCTAGAAGATGCCAGGTGTTCTTCGCTACAGTAGGGTTTAAATGCACTATATCAATGACCATCAATGCCCTCAAAAAGAAGAGTCCACAATAAGGACTGAGTAATGCTGTGCTTTTTTAAGAAATATTTTGCATCTAGTAGACAGGCAATAGAATAAGTGGACATTGGAGGGTGACTTGCACTTTAATGTATTTGTCACTGAGATACCTTACAAGTCCAGAATTATTCACATTTCTGGTGAGGGTTGTGTTAGAGAAATGGATATCCCCTAATACCACATAATTTGGAGTGGGTTTTGGGAGAAACAATAAAATAAGAAGGTTAACTACCATATAAGATATAATTTATGAAGAAAGGTATGCATAATCTTGCATCTGCTTATTCAGTAATCAATAAAAATGAGCTTGCACTAGGAAGCAAACAATGCCCAGAAATGTAATGGTTTCATTTTATTTATTGCGATTTTTAATCAGGTAAGTCTACAAAGCATACTTGTCTCTTTCCTGGGCTGACCCAGAAGTATTGTTTGGTTAATTACTATAGTACTTTTGTTATTAGATGGTTAAACCTTACCTAACCCATTATGCTTCAGAGTACGGTCTTGTTCTTGGTGTATAACTGTTTTGTTATTAGATGGTTAAACCTTACCTAACCAATTGTGCTTCAGAGTAAGGTCTTGTTCTTGATGTATAACTCTTTTGTTATTAGATGGTTAAACCTTACCTAACCCATTATGCTTCAGAGTACGGTCTTGTACTTGGTGTATAACTCTTTTGTTATGAGATGGTTAAACCTTAACTAACCCATTATGCTTCAGAGTAAGGTCTTGTTTTTGGTGTATAACTGTTTTGTTATTAGATGGTTAAACCTTACCTAACCAATTGTGCTTCAGAGTAAGGTCTTGTTCTTGATGTATAACTCTTTTGTTATTAGATGGTTAAACCTTACCTAACCCATTATGCTTCAGAGTACGGTCTTGTACTTGGTGTATAACTCTTTTGTTATGAGATGGTTAAACCTTAACTAACCCATTATGCTTCAGAGTAAGGTCTTGTTTTTGATGTATAACTCTTTTGTTATTAGATGGTTACACCTTACTTAACCCATTATGCTTCAGAGTACGGTCTGTTCTTGGTGTATAGCTCTTTTGTTATTAGATGGTTAAACCTTACCTAACCCATTATGCTTCAGAGTAAGGTCTTGTTCTTGGTATATACCTCTTTTGTTATTAGATGGTTAAGCCTTACCTAACCCATTACGCTTCAGAGTAAGGTCTTGTTCTTGATGTATAACTGATCAAGCTCAATGCCCTCCTCCATTTCTGTCATTTTATCATGCAAGTAGAAGTTTCTTCGCTGTTGAGCTAGGCGCACTTTTTTAAAATATCGCAGATGACTTGGTAGTCTGGATTACTTGTTAGAGCTCTCACTTCATTTAAGTTATATGGACTTTTATTCTACCAGTGACCCCTAACTGGGAAAAGCTGAAAGATACAACATTCTACCAGTGACATGTTTAAAGTTGCAAAGTACACCAGTGGAGAATGAAAGAAGGAATCAAACCCAGGACTTCAGGATAAAGCAGGTTAGGAGCTTATATCCTCTGAAGTATACTGCAAGAGAAGCATTCATTCTTTGAAGCCTACTCAATGAATTGCACTGTTTATCAAACAGGTTGTTGTTTCCGTGATTCTTTACACTGTGACTTGAGCCCACTGATGTGATATCTCTGGCCCCTTTCCTTATTTCAATTCATGTAAGTTTTCAGTGTGAGCACTAAAAAGAATCCTGAGTAGATTCCAGATCCAGTCTGGTATGATGGAACTTATTGGATGACTTTTGTCGAGCATTTTTGGGATTTCTATAACTGCCACTTCCCTGTGACCGGGTGGAATGTCTGAGAGTCTTGTGTTTTTGGATTCATTGAAATGGGAATGATGCATCCTCCTGAAATGATTCCCTGCACCCACTTGTCCATTGTCATTTGTAGCCAAGCAGATTGGTGCAGGGATAATTGTCCCCAGCTGCCTAATTGGGCCTCTGTTCAGGCACACTAGTAGGAGTTACCAGAGAAAGAATCTCTGGACCTCTGGTTCTGTGGGCCACTTCTGCCTCCTCAATGGCAGCTTCCATTGTTACTTCCCCCTCTGCCTTGAGAGAGGTCGTTGCCACGCAAGTCCTGGAAAGGCCCTTAGGATGTTTTGAACCATACCCTCCCACTTCTCTGGTTCCTAGAGTAGGGCCGTTGAGGAGTGGAGAAGTGTACGCCAATGGCAGAAAGTCTTCCCATCTTTCTCACATTTATTTTTCATTTATTTCATTTACGTTTGAAGACTGGGGAAATCCACTGGGCCAAGAAGAGCCAGTTTTCATTGGAGACCCAGGGAGAAAAGCTCCACAATAACTGCAAGTTACATTTCACATGTTACAAAAGGACATAGTTCATACAGCTAATTAAACATTTACAGATAAGCTCCATGATATTTGCAAATGGCTTGTCACAATGTTACAAAAATGAAGACATAATTCAATACAGAAACTTCAACATTTACAAAGTCTAAAAATGTGGTACAGATGACTAATACATTTTGTCAAGTCACTGGTTTAAATTAGTTATCAAGCTGATGCTACTGGGGGTCTAGTAAATAGAAAACTGCATCCATTTCTATCAGGCTGTGGTGGTGGGGGAGTCATTATTAGACTGGTTACTACCTAATAAAAACTTTGCAGCAAAATAAGCAATAGGATAGTAAATGCCATTGGCTACCACGTGGCACATTGACTGACCATGACATTTTGCGATTAAAACATTCAAAAATCAGTAACTGCAATTTTGCAGCATTACTGAACTCTTTCAGTGCAGGAGGTGCCACTGCAACAGTCTGAAAAAAACTTCTGCATACATATGTGCAAGGTTGCACATATATAGATCTGCTCCAAATGTATGTTTTCTGCAATGCCAAGGAATGCCTTTGTTGAGTGAGGCATGGGATAGGGTGTGAAACTACTTCCAGTTTACATTAACAGAACTGATTATTTTTTTCTTGCAAAGACAGGTGAAACGGGTGTGTGTGTGTGTATGTGTGTGTGTGTGTGTGTGTGTGTGTGTGTGTGTGTGTGTGTGTGTGTAAAGATATATATATATATATATATATATATATATATATATATATATATATATATATATATGCCACAAAATGGTGGGGGTTGTATTTTGACATTTTGCATTAATTTCTAGAGGAGGGGATGCCAATGACAAACTGCATAAATGAACAAGACTGTTGTCACCCAGATTTAGTTACTACATAATCTGTCATGATATTTTGAGTCAACTCTTGCTTGTTTTTTAGGTTTCCCCAAACACTCTACCAAATCATCAAATTTGCATGTACGCCTGCTTTATATGGAATGTGAGTCACTTTTCTAGCAGCTGCAGTTTGTGCCCCTGCATACTGTGCTACCTATTAAGAGGTAAATATTAACTGATGTGATAATTGTAAGCAAACTGGAACTGCTGAAACAATTTAATTAATGCTGTTGTACAGCTGGTCCAGTTTTAGCAGCATGCCTTACAGTATGGTTAGGAAAATGACATTGTTAAAACGTCAGTACCTTTTTATTCTATTTATCCTTTGTTGACTGAGTTAGTCCCATTAGTCTAGTAGCTTCTTTTCAAGGGAGGCCCAAGGTGGTGTTTATACTACTAGGGAAAATTTGGCCAGGGCATCACCTACCCCTTTTGATAGGTGCCATGGGATGTTTACATCCACCTGAGCTACCTCCAGTTTAAACAGATGGGGCATTGGTTTAATGTCTCACCTGAAAGACAGCACACTCAGGAGTAGAGCACACTCATTATGCTGCACTTCAGTGTCAGCAATCAATCTACCTGCTGTGGGAATAAAACCCACAACTTTCTACACCAAAGGAGAATGTGGTACCTTGTCCAGCACTAACACCACTACTGACACTATCTTCAACCGTCTTCTCCGTTACCAAGAAACAGTGGCGGCTGGTGACTTCAAATTAAAGGAGGACTGCAGGAGACAGCTGAATGGGTAGGGCCAATTGGGAAGGGCTGTGACCAACTAGAAAGGGGTGGAGCTATGCTCAAAACCACAACAACTGGAACTTTAATTAAATACGCCGCCTTGGGTGCCAAACTGTCATTACGAGAGTCCAATCAAGATAAAATGAAGTGTAGAAGAAATAAAAGTTTCAATGCATTGGCTACATGACAACTTACTTCATATCTAGATGGAAACACAAAGGTTGTGAGGCATGAAAAAATAAATTGCTTTTTAAATACATTACTGGAATGCCAGTCAAAATCAAGTATAAAAAAACAAGCAGCACTCAGCTCAAACCACTTCTCCTTGCACTGCAGTTCTAATTATAATTTATATTCAGCTTTATAAAATTACCAAGTAACATTCTGAAAGTAGCAATCTCTGTGATACCCCCACTTGTAAAAATGTTTCTTATCCAAAAAAGACCTGCTGCCTGACAACTATCTACTTGTTTCATGGGGAACACATGATCAAAGTAAAAAATGAATAGCGAACAAGAAACAAGCTCAAGATAAATTGCTTAAAGGATTACTGCACAGGTTATGGACCACACATGATAGATTGGCATTCTGTTTAGTTTATGGGTAAAGCCTGCAAAGGTAACTGCAAGTCTCCAACAAATGTAATGAGCTTCTGAAAATACTGTAATCCTGTCCTTTATTTCAAATACTGTCATATGCATTTCAATACCTAAGGCTTATACGTTATCTAGTTACGTAAATATTCTCTGCATGGCAGCAATGAAAAGGCTTTCAATGTTGGTAATTCTTTAACAGTATGCTTATTAAAGCTTACTTGCATCTTACAATCTCCGACAAGCTTACCTGATGGTCAATAAAGCATTGCTACTTTAATATAGAGCAACAAGGCACTGCAACAGCATGTATTTTCTGAATAATAAGAAGCATAAATCAACAGTATAAAAATATGACAGAAAACCAGAACATTCTGCAAAATCAAGGACAGATGAAAAGCCACGGTCGTACTTGTGGTCTACCTTGGATGGGGGAATACTCTGCACATTTACACTGCATAACTGCTCCTTGCCTTGCTTGGACACATCCAGAGCCACTACAATGGGGAGTGGGGTGCAACAAGTAGGTCACAGTTTGAAATGTCTCTGGCTGACGGTGATGGCTCTGACACTCATACCTCTCAACCTCAGAGCAAGAAATCTGGACAAAGCCATACATAGAAGTGGGACACATGCCCAAAAGTAAAGCCAATGTTTAAATATTGCTCTTATAAACTTAGAAAGATAATAGAATAGTAGTAGGTCTTGCATTAGTATGAATTTTTGAAGGTATGAAATCTGAAACTCAAATGTCTGCCATTATTTCCTAACTTCAGTCTTTAATGATTTGCTACTAATTTGCCAGAAAACCACAGTTTTATGAAAAACAGACCAAAAATGCTATGCAAAAATATAAAATTGCCACACAATACAGCTGGGAACCTGTCAAAGAAGGGACACCTTTTTAAAATTAGTACTGTTAACTTGAGCAGCTGACAAAATAAGATCATCTAGATGCATTTCTGAAATAAAAGTAATATATAACTCTGATCATTACAGTTATTTCTAATTGTAAACCTTCCACATTTTCTTCCAAAATTGCCATTTTGCAGAGGGATTATTAGGGGGAGAGTGACATTTTGAGCCAGAATTGGGGACAGTTGAGAGGTTTGGATATTCCTAATTCTATAAAGCGATTTATTTGCACGTACCTCTCAACCTCTTAATGCAGGAAATCTGGACAAGGCCAAATATATTGGGGGAGCATGCAAACAGTACTAAAATTGCTCTTGTATAAACTTCAGGTCTTGCTTTAGCATGCATTTTTCTGAAGGTTATGACGTCTGAAACTCAATGTCTGTCATTATTTAGTGACTTCATTCCTAAATGATTTGGCAGAAAACCACAAATTTTATGAGGAACAAACCAAAAATAATAAGCAAAAATCTATTCATTCTGCAAAATTCTGGACAGTTGAGAGGTATAGTTCAGCCGGGGCTGTCTGAGTTTGCTGCCTCCCCCTCACAAAATCATGGTCGAATGGAGTGTCCCCCCTGCAGCCATTCCAATGTCCCATTCCTTGGTTATTTTGCCCCATTTGCCATAAACACTGTAATGTGCATACTGCTTTACTTCTGCGATGATATGGATTTCATTTGAAAGTTTTATTTTATATTTTACAGCATAAACCCTAACAGATATCTGCTAAACAAAGCAATGCAGTCTCACAATGAAAATAGACTTAGCATTAAAACTTCTCTGCCCTTGAGACTCACATGCATTGAAACAGCATTGAAGCCCACATTCAAAGAAAATACATTTTGCCAGTGGCAGATAAAGATTAATTTTGGGCTGTTTTCAAATCATAGGTCCCTTGAACACGAAACATACACATGCTCTTTGATACACCTTCCTGACTGTATTAAATTATATTCCTTATACAATACAGTACAGTTGTTAGAGGGCATTTTAAATTTATTGTTTTGAACATTTTTCCAGTAAACAATGAAACAAAATGCATCCACCAATAATGACAAAACTGCCCAATTCAGAACATTTCCATCATAAAAGTCTACTCAAACTTCAACAGTCCACCAGTATCTGTAAATATGCATGATATCTGAAGAAGTAAAAGTCATCTAAATAATTCCACATTAAAGAAATCTGTTAACTAATGAAGAGGTTACTGCTAGCAAACAACTTTATATGTCATTGATTCATCTACAAATAAAGTGCCTGTTGCCCTTGAGGAATAAATTGCTTATGTTGCATTAAAAAAATTATAATGCTAGTAATATCACAATAGGTAATGGATGGCAAACTGATAACAGGTTCATAGTTACTAGGTATCTTCACCAAAGAGGACTGCAACATCCATCCTCTTTACAACAGAGTACAGTATCAGCAATGAATCTACCTACTGTGGGAGTAGAACCCACAGCCTTCTGCATCAAAAGCAAGTACACTACCTGTTGTGCTGTTTACAATGTAAGCAGACTCAGCATAAGCAGCACTAGACTTTTGTTCCCCTGCAGCTCTCAGCTCCTTGTAAAATCTACTCGACACTCAGCTGTATCTCTGAACTTTGCAGCACAAGAAATCTGGACAAAGCCAACATTTATTTGGGGGGGGGGCAAAAGCCCAAAAACCAGGGACACATTTTAAATATTGCTTGTATAATGTTGGAAAGTTGCTAGAATAAAATGTTGTGTTACCACCATACATTTCACTGCCAAGTATTAAACCCAGGACCCTGTGCAAATCAGCCAGAGCAACATACCACTATGCCAAATCATCTATTTTTGTGAAAGAAAGGAAAACTGAAACTTAAATGGCTACCATTTAGTGAATTCAGTTCTCACTATAGCTGTCAACATCTTAGCACAAAACACCTGAACAAAGCCAATAATGGGGGAATACAGCCCCCAAACATATTCAGTGAGTTCAGTTATCACCATAGCTCTCAACCTTCGCACAAAACACCTGGACAAAGCCAATAATGGGGTAATACAGTCCAGAAAATAGGGACAAACATCCACTGAGGACACCAGAGCAAACCCACACAAACACAGGGCGGACATGCAGACTCCACACAGAAGGCACCCCAGCCAAGGATCAAACCAGATGACCCATAGCTGTCAGGCAACACTGCTACCACTGCACCACTGCACTACTGTCTGTGTTAAGTAACAAAAATACAGAAACCACAGATTTTATGAGGAACAGAACAAATATGAGGCAAAAATCTGCAAATGTTTTAGAAATGGTGGTGGGTAGGGAATTCAGGCTCTTGTCAGTTGGGCCCAAGGTACAGGGTTCAAGCCTTATTCTCTACCCACCACCATGAAGCAACTGGGGCATTTTACACACACACCTGTCTATAGAATGGCCTGCCATGCAATCCTGTACTCTGCAGCAGGCCTGATCGGTCCTCCATACTGGCCTGTGCATGCTGCGGTCTCCTGCGAGATGTGAGGAGGCTTCTGCTATTGGTCCAGCCTGCAGGCGATGCAGTCCGGTGACCTTCCGGTTTGTGCAGTAGTCACCGCACAGATCTCTGGGTTGGAAGGGCAGAGTTTCCTACATTCCTTATTTGGACTGCCTAACTGAGCAGTCTGGAGCTCAGGAATGCCTGAGCATGCGTGCTTGAAGTTCTGGTCTGCCTAACACAGCAGTCAGGAACTAAGCATGCATGTGTGGAGTCCGAGATATTTTTTATTTTTATATGTTCTACGGTGGGGGAAATGGGGACTTTATTTTATGCATTCTACAGGTGGGGGACCCATTTTACAGGTGGGAGGGCTGCAGTCTCGCAGTCCTATAGCACGAGCCACCCCTGCCAAGAAATAATATTTTTTCCAGTGTTATTTTTTGGTAAACGAGAAGATGGTAGAACATGACACAATCATAATATTAAATTAACAGCTACATTCACAGTTTTGGAAAGCATTACATGAATAATGTATTACTTGTAATGCCATGAGATTTGAACTTCAAAAGTGTTTAACATGGTTAAAACTATTTTGGTGGCAATCTGTTGCAGTCTGCTATAATGCTCCAGTAGTCTTGGACTGAGAACAGAAAATCATTTGCTTCTCAATGTGTTTATATGAATGAACAGAAAGGCAGCTTTGGGCAAAAAGATTTCTATGGATCATCTGAACACAAGTATTAAATGTATTGATGGTATTTCAGCTGTATCTTTAAGGGAAATTACCAGTTAAGTGGGTTTGTTTGCTACATGACATATTCATCAGTGCAGTTTAGTAAAAGTTGTTGATCAGTGCATATCTTGTCTACTCCCTATTCCGCTAGTCATCTTCACCATGT
This sequence comes from Protopterus annectens, assembly GCF_019279795.1. Taxonomy (NCBI): domain Eukaryota; kingdom Metazoa; phylum Chordata; order Ceratodontiformes; family Protopteridae; genus Protopterus; species Protopterus annectens. The sequence goes on along the minus strand of NC_056746.1, from coordinate 859,519,181 downwards.
TGTATGATCTACTGTGTACATATTCTACATAGTATTAATGAATGGGGTCATGATGTCAAATGTAAACCTATTTTAGCACTAGATGTTTTTTTTTCATGCCATACTGAATTTGGAAATTCCAAAGCAGTTTTTTTTTCCATGTGCAAATAATTCCTGGTCAATGACAACTCTGCAGTATCACAGCCAATACAGTTTCCAATTTTCAATAAAATGATAAATGTTTTATTTTTGTATTTTACACATTTTTTCCCAAACAAAGCTATTTTTTACTTTGAATCTCATTCTTATTACAGTAAACTTAACTCTTGATTTCTACTACACTGCTGAACCATTAGTTCTTCAGTTGCAGTTTCTTTGTTTCTGTCTCAAAATATCTTTATTGTAGTAGCCACCATCCTTGAAACTGTATGCAAACTTGTCTGAAAACTGTAAAATCTGGAGTATAACTATGAAACAAAAACAGAAACGATTCAGTGTGCAATGCTCCTTCATGTTGCATGCAGGGAAGCAATTAAGATATTTAACACAGTTGTCTTTAAACAGGAGGAAAGAGAGATTTTAGGCAAACTATGAGCCAAAGGAAAATCTCCCATGTTTAAGGCATTTCTCTCTCACTGGAAATCAAGGAATTCAGGAGTCAATAGATACTTACATGAATGAAATGAAACACAGAGCAAAACATTGAGAGTTTTTTGACTTATATGATTCATTGGTAAGAGATAGAACTGTGGCTAGAATCAGAAAGGGTCATGTCAGAGGCAGACTATTAACAAAAGTAGATTTGTTACTTAATAAGGCATTAGATATGTATTGAGTGAGTGAACTTTCAAGTATTCTGCTTAAGACAGGACTGAAAAACTGGAAATATACACAATAAATACTATAAGCAAAAATGAAATTAAAATAAAGTTCAAAAGGAATAAAAGAAATAAAACTGATGATAAGGCACCATGCAGGTATCCAGAATAGTGTTTTATTGTACATGAGAAGCCAGACACCACACCCAATGCAATCAATGTGGCAATAAGTATTAAATAGCATGTTGTAGAACCATTCATCCTACTTGTAGACTATCTGAAAATTGCAACCATTTTGCAACTGTGTGTAAAAGTTAAAATAAAGTTATACAGCAAGATCTGCATGTAGTAGCAACAAACAAAAAGAATAAAACTGAAATATTTAGGAGCATAGCTAAGCTGCATAATAAGAATGTCTTTGAAGCTGTAAATAGCAAAAAATATAATTTTATTATGATTTTTGGTTTGTAAAGTTTGTAATTAAATGTATGAAAAATTACATTTAAGCTAAATACTGGTGCAGAATATCATACTCTGAAAAACTGCTTCTAACTCCTTGAAGCTTCTTAATTCTAGATATGTCTGTCACCAATCTTTTGACATATTATGAATACAACTCAAAGTCACTGGGCCACATTTTGCTTTACTGTAGGTACAAGAACAGAAAATACAAGTTACAAGAACAGAAAATACAAGTTGCTGGTCCAGCTTGTCCTTGGAAAAGCATACAAACCAACCAGATATATTGGGTCATAATGCTTGTGAGACACTTGGTACTTTTAAGAGGATTCATACGTGGTAAACTTAAGGGTATTCATATTGTGTATCTATAGAATGATGTACAGACTTCTTTGGACAAGAGTATAATTATGGCTATTAGAAATGTAAATGTAATGGTATTTCAGAGGCTAGAAATGAGATTGTGCGAAATTGACACAGAGACGGCATATACATTCTTGGGGGTCAGCATGAATATGCTAAAAGTCACAAAGAGGCATTTAATTGTAGAATGCTTAACACACAGGTAGATGCAATGGCAGTATACATGTTTCTTGTAGCAAACTAGGTTTGAAATCTGCCAAAATTCCTGTTACTGTTAGCAAATATATGAAAAGGGACAGATTTTTGAATGCTTCACAGAGAACCAGGAAAACAGCACTCAAAACACTGATGATATTTTTCAGAGATATTCTTCCTTACTGATGGATACTGGTAATACCAGCTGTACATGCAATGAGAAGAATGTCATGCTTAGAAGCAGGACTGAAATGTATAGATTATTACCTATGTGTGTAGCTGTTAAATGCAATCAACTTGTGAACAGCAATGTGAAACTGGGAAGCAAGGCAAACACAGAATATGTATAGAACCTTAAGACTTAAATGGTTTTAAAGAGTGCCATATCCACTTCAAACAAATTAAGGAGTTGTTACTACTGTGTCTAATTCTAAGCTGTTTTCTGTTGGATACTGTCAAATCAGACTGAATGAAGCTAGTTCAAAGCTTTCCACATTCAACACCCCTCTGGGTAGATATCTGTTTTCATTACAGTCTTTTAGAATATATTCTGATCCACACGTATGTTGAACAGCAGTAGTAGAAATGACTGAAAGGCTGGAAGAAACTGTTATTGTAATTGATGATCTTCTAGTTTGTGGAGAAAGAACATTATTTGAAATTTATTAAGGCAATGGACAAACTGAAATAGGCTTGAAACTGAATAGGAGTAACTGTCAAATATGTCTGTCTACTGTTAGGTACATGGGGCATATTTCAGTTTCTGAAAGTCTCAGAACAGATTCTGAAAAAGTCAATGTCATATTGAATATGCAGAAACATTACAGTAAGTAATCTCTTAAGAGACTTTTTGGTATGGTACAAAATCTTTCCAAATTTATTTCAGATTTGTTGGATATAATGCTACTCTTTAGGAACCTACTAGGTTTGGATCTTGTTGTAGAAATAAGTAAGGAGTTTTGAGCTGCTAAAAAAGCTAGGCACTCATGTACCTACACTGAATTTCTACATATGAGTTAAGGACTTTTCTGATGACTCAGGCATGCTATCCTGAAGCAGAGAAAGGGATATTAGCCATAAGTGCTGGTTGCCAAAAATACCCTGGGTATATCTATGGTACATTAGTCATGATAAAGTCAGATCATAAGCCACTGCACAGCATATTCAAGAGGTCTTTTCAAAAATTACAAGCTAGACTACAAAGAATGCTATTGAGTTAACAAAAGTATGATCCAAGTTCAGTACAAATCAGGTAATTTGATGCATACAGCTGATACATGTACACTATACTTGCAAAAGTGTGAAAAAGACTCGTTAGAGAAATGTTAGAAAGCTGTTCAAATTGTTTTGTGACTACCTGTATCAACTAAGAGGTTGGAAGTGTTAGAATCTGAATGACAGAAGACAGAGGAATGCAACTTCTATTAGATATAGTTATAAACTGGTGGCCTGACAGTGTCATTTAATTCATATGTACAGTGTACTTTACCTGCCATAATGAGGTTTCATGTGTATGTGGCTTGTTATTCTTTAGCTACTATTATCATTCAAGAACATGCTATGTTTTATTTGCCTAAAATCTCTGTACAGTCTGAACAGATGATTTGAAGGTGTGAAGTCTACATATGCCCAGAAATCAAAATCAAAAAGCAAAATGTTATTACATGAAATACCAGATCTTCCTTTGATAAAAGTAAAGTGGTTGTATTTCAGTATATGGATGCCCATTGCCTTTTTTTGTGTTATTACTCATAATATTTATTAGTAGTAAATTTGCGAGGAACTATACGACATAGTGTTATCACAGCACTGAAATCTTATCTTTGGAAGACAAGGTATACCAGATGGGTCACTGTCAGGCAATGGTCCTCTGTTAATGAGCTATGAATTCAGTACATTTGAGGATTAATAAGAATGTAAACATGCCAACTCATGTTCCACTTATCTGCACTACATTAAAAGAACTGACCACAGGACAGATGAAATACAAAGTTCCTTGTCTGCCCATTTGATGAGACTGGGAACATAAAGAGGGTCAAAAGTGATCACATAATGTATTTAGTAGAGGTGGGGGAGTCCTAGGAAAATATGATAGAGAAATTAACAGAACTGGAAGACAGACAGAGGAGGGAAAAATTGCAATTTAACAATGTACCAGAAAAGAGTGTAGGGAAAGACTGCATAAAATTATGACAGGACAGATAAACAAATGGACGGGTTTCCCAGTGGAATATATTTTGCTGGATAGAGTACATAGGAAGAATCAGTTTTTCAAAGAACGTTTTGAAAGAGTAAAAAGGTCATGAAGGTGGGTGAAAGCAGAGTGTTTATGGACTAGGCCTATTTGCTAAGCACTAAGCAGAGGCGAATAAATTTGTGCTATGCTGCTTTACCCAACAATTTTTACAATATTTTTTTCTTTTGGGAGTGAAGACATTCACAGAACTAGAAGAGGCAGTGGCAAAGCTGAAGAGATGCAGGCAATTTTGTGACCAAGGTATCCAACTGGAGAAGGATATGAAGCATGTATAGGAAGGGAGCAGAGATTGATAGTTGGATGGGAAAGATGGCCAATGAAACCATGCCTGCTTTTCTGATTTATAATGCAAGAAAGACAGAGAAAGAGAGAAGTGGTGAAGAACATGAATGGAGTATGGGAAAGTGTGCTGAATGAGCATCATGAGTATTAATGTCAACAAGCTTGCAAAGATCTTCAAGAAGAAGAAGAACAGTGAGGGATCATTAAGGGCTGTTGGAATTGGGACAAAAGACATTTTAGCTAATTAAAGGGCCAATTGTTAAAACGTTGTTGCTAAACTAATTTGTCCATTGTTTAGGCATTTAAAATTTAACGTTAAGTTTACAGAATAACAATGTTCATGCTATCAATTTCTTAATAAAGGAGAAAACTAAAAGAAAGACAATTTTGATTACATTTAAATATACTAACATAACTTGCAGGATTCAATTATTCTTAATTTAACACACTAGGTAGACTTTGTGGATAGTTAAATATTAGCACTTTGCCCTTTGTGAGTGGGAGGGGCATGTAATCTGTTGGGAGGCATGCATAGCTAAAACATGAAATGAAGTATTGCAGGAGCGACTAATATTTGGGTGTAGGGTGTGGAACGTGAATTCCTGAAGAAGCTGTTTAAATTATAACTTAGGAAAAGCATAATGGATGGAACAAGGTTATATAATGGGGGAAAGAGAAAACAATCGCTTATTGATTTGTTGTCAGGAAACTCGGAGGAATCCTGAGCAGAGAAACAATTAAAACTGTACAATATGGGATTGGATGGGGGACACATTGGTGCAGTGGATATTGTTGTCACCTCATAACTAGAGGTTTCATGGTTTAGTTCCTGGCTGGGGTGCCTGCTGTGCTGAGTCTGCATGTCCTTCCTGTGTTCGCATGGGCTTCTTCTGGGTGCTCCAATTTCCTCCCACATTCCAAAGATGTACAGTAGGTGGATTGGATACTCTTTCTTGGCTATAGGTGTAAATGTGTGAGTGTGTGGTGTGGAAGAACCACTGCAGCAAGGTTAGCCAACCAGCAGTGTAAACCTGATGCTCTAGATGATTGTCACTGTTGAAGTGACAAATCAACCTCATGTGTAACGTAACAGGACTAGGTAGAAGAGCACCGGATAAGATGAGGCTAGATAGTGTATTTGGGGACAGTTAAGATTTAAACACGAAATCAAAAGTTAGGAAGCAGTTAATTCAAATAATAGTGGCAGAAAGAATAGAAATAAAAGAAGAAAAGCTAAGGCACTGACACACAGCATGACTCTTGTGTATTAGAAGGAAGATGACATATTGGAATGGGGGGTAATAATATACATAGTTTATCCTTAGTGTGTGATGAACTAGTTCAGAGAAATAAATTAAAGCAGTTCATTTTATAAATAAGCTGTCCAACAATTTGGGCAATCGAGGAATGAAGAGAGATTGCACTTTGAGAAAGCTCATTTTGGATAAGACTGGTCAACATGGGAATACAGATAATAATGTGGAATATTAATGGGTCACTGACAAAAATGCAGTTTGAAATATATTGGAATATATAAGCTACAGTCAATTAGAAATAGTGATGGTGCAAGAAACACATTTGCCCAGCAATGAACACAAAGAATTATTAAAAATAGGGTTTGGAGAAGGATTTTATGCAAGAAGGAAGGGGGGGGTGATAAAACTGATAAGAAGGAGAATGCTGTTTCATAGAGAGGAGAAGAAAATAGATGACCAAGGAAGATTTGTTTTAATAAGAGGGGAAGAAGATTTGTTTTAATAAGAGGGGAATGGAGAAATCAGAGGGTGATACTAGGAAACTTACCCCCCCCCCCCAATCAGCAAAAGCTGAAATAAGTAATATAATGGGAGGAAGCAATAGTATTTATTCAGGGAATTCACTGGAATTTAGTTGAGGTGATGAAGGATACAAGTGTGTGTGCGTGGGGGGGGGGCTGATTTTGGAATGGAAAGTCCTGAAAAATGTTTTGAAAATCTGTGGACTGGTGGATTTGGGAGAAAGTTTCCCAGGAAGTAGGACTTATACCTACATTTCAAGACAACATGGTACACAAAACCAGAGAGCATGAGTACATGATGAGGAAATTGTTGACACATCCTGTACCACTGAAGATCACTCTCTAGTTGCAGTGGAACAAAGAGACTCAGCTTTAGAGGGAGCAGGAATGGTGTTAAAGGTTTAAGGATTGTTAAAAAGTGAGAGGAAAAAGAAAGAAAGAATTTAAAAGAATAATAAAAACAGAAAAAGAATCAGCTTGATGAAACTGAGGGATGGAAGTTTTCTAACAAAAGATAAAAAGTAAAATGCAGGATACAGGAACAAGAAAAGGAATGGAGAGAGAAAAAAACATAGGCATAGATTACATAGGATAAAATAGATACAGGGAAAAGTATGACATTAAATGATGAGTAAATGAAAGAATTAGAAGAGCTGGAGAAGAAATGGAGGGAATATTTTGAGGAATCATTCCAACAAAAGCAAGTGGCTCTTAAAATATATTACCGTGATAGTGGCCCCAGTCAACAAAAAGGCTTAGTGTTAAGAATAAGACAAAAAAAAAAAAAAAAAGCTTGTGAAGGAGCCCAGAGAGATAGAAAGGGTATTCATGGAATTCTATGAGAATGTATATAAACAACAAAAGGTGGGTAAAGAGTGGAAACATAAAGAGAATACATTTCTAAAGGATGTGTAAATAGCAAGGATTACTTAGGTAGAAAGTCAAGATATAGTAAGGCCAATATCAGTAGATGAAATTGAAGTGCAGTTAAATAAACAGACAGCAGAAAAGTCTCCAGATTGAGATGGTTGTCCTGTGGAACTTTGGAAGGAATTTAAGCAAGAAACCATGTCATGTGACAAAAAACTGTTTACTCTTATTTTAGGCTGAGACACTGTTATATTATCCTGACATAGACTGCTGATATATGTGATTCTAAAAGAAGAAAAGGATCCGAGAAACCCAGGATCATATCACCCAATATCAATATTAAATCAATATTAAATCAAGATTATAAAGTCTTTGTGACTATCTTGGTGGAAAGACTGGCTAACATTCCTCATAGGATAATAAATGGTGATTAATGATAACATATTGAAACAAATATGGTACATAGCAGTGCTGTTAAGGAGGACAGAATATTGGCATTGTTGAGCCTAGATGCATAGAAAACATTTGACAGAGTGCAATGGGACTATTCATGGATAGTAGAGGACAGTATCAGATTCCCTAAGAAGGCTGTAAGATTGTTACAGGAAAGCAGTAATAAAAATAAATGTGAGGGCAACATCTAAATTTCAGAAGGAGAGGGGGACTAAACAGGGGTGCTCCTTATTCCTTTTACTGTTTGCACTATACCTGGAAATATTAGCAAAAAAGATACACCAGTCAGAAATACCTGCTGAAAATGGAATTGGTTGGAAGAGAAACTGGCAACATTTGCAGATGATATTATTTCATACCTTACTAACCCAGAAGTAGATATACCAAAGCAATTCAATATTTTTTAGGGAATTTTATAGTGATCTCTGGGTACAAAATTAATAAAGAAATGATGTCTGTATGTGTAAAGTATGCACCAGCCCTTACCCTGGTACAGGATTTTCCACACATTTGGGGACATTAAAAGTTAAAAATATTTGGAAATATGGATAAAGAGGAACTCAGAGGATCCAGTGATGGAATCTTGGGAGCAGGTGAAGATTAAGATACAAGCTTTGCAAAGATAACGGGAAGTAGTGATATGTGTTGTGGACCAGAAGATACAGACAGTGAAAATGTTTGTGGTACCACTATTTTTATATGTGACACAAGCATTTATATTTGATATGGGGAAGAAATACTGGGAGACATTAAAGAAAGTGATGATGCAGTGTATTTGGTGTGCTAAAATCCACAGAATAAAATGGCAAAAGAAGATTTTGTCAACAGAAGAAGGGGAGGTTGGTCATTCCACATTTGCAAGAATATTTACAGCAGCACAGCTGAAGTTAGTGTATTATCTACAAAATGTAGGGTATACCTCTAAATGGAAAGAGATAATGACAAGACAGAGATAAAACAATCAGTGGGTACGTAAGCTGAACTTATGTGTGAAAGCAGTTGATAACAGTAATAATATACAGAATGAGGCAGATTTATAAAGTAATAAGTGAAGCAATCAAGACAAAAGGTATAAGGCTTGAAATGCTGAAGTATGGATTCCCTTCAGATAATACATTGACTACAAAAAGATGGTGGAAAAGATGGAAACATTTTATTTTTGGGATGAGATGAAGAAAGGAGAAAAGAGAATGGACTGTGGAGAACTCTGGGATAAATTTCAACTCAACAGAAGGGAAATCGTGAGGTATAAAGGGGCTTAAGAAAATACAAGGCAAAAAAGAAAAAAAAATAGGAATGTACAGAAACCAGGACTAGTGGAAATAATACCAGAGGCTAAAGGTCAGCAAGCAAGCAGTAACAGGATAGTAGATAGGATATATAGAACACTGATCAAAGATAGATGGGTGACAAAATGTAAGCAAGCATAGTTGGAGAGAACAACTAGGGGAAGAAATTCCAGAGGAGGATTAGTTAGGTAAATATTTGCAAGGCACCTAGACTGGCTTCTAGATCAAGGAAATAAAAAATGTTTGCGTGGAAGTGCCTGCTCAAATATTTTTTTACTTGGGAAAGATTGCATAGAATGTTGGAGACATGAGTAGCACCAAGTAGAGGACTGAATTCATATATTTTCAGAATGTGAAAACCAAGTTAATATAAAATAGATCTAGTAAAGCTAACACACAAGATAAGATAAACTTTCTTTTAAGTTGGGTTGGAAATCCAGCTGTACAAGGACATGTTAAAGGATTGCTAGGTCTACTACTAATATTAACAAAAACAAAGGGGTTACAAAGAAGTAGAAAAGTAGTCAGGAGCCAAACTCAAAAATGATGAGCAATTAATAAAGGAGGTGAAGGAGATGGATAGAAAAATAGAAAGAAATATTCCTGGGAAGCTTCATGACAAAAATGTAGGGCCTTTGGGAATCAATAATAAAGGAATAAAAGTGCTAAGAAACAGTAAAAGGGATATAAAAATGGGAATGACAGCATTGGAAAGTCACAGGGACCATTACAGCAGGTGTGTTGATAGTATGTCTTTATTATATAAAAAGATAGGAAATGATTGCTTGAGGGGCTTCCAAGATAGCTGCACAGTGATCAACAGTTTAATTTCAGTTCATCCAGTGTGGAAAAAAATTGAGAGATAGGGGCCAGTAATTCTGCTAGATTTAGTAAATTCAGTTACCGACTAGTAAGTACACAGCTTGGATGTCAGCAAAGAAGAAACCTAGAGAGCCTGAAATAAAATCAAGCTGGAAAAGGCGAAGAGAAAACACTGGCTGGGAAGAATCCTGCAGTTGTTTAGCAAAAAGCAGTTCAAGCTCCATCTGTGGTGCAAGACCTGGCTTCTAGTAATCTAGAGGAAAAAATAAGTCATATGTGCTCAAAGATGATTAAAGTAAAGGAAACTTTGAAGGGACATATCAATCACAATAACAAAAGGCTGGGAAAAATAGGAGAAGCTTTAAACAGTTATTTAGATGAGCTGATAAAATTGCAAAAATGTTGAAATGAAGAAAAGGCTCACTGAGTACGAGTGCTCAGCAAGAACTGTTTGACAAAATGGTAGAGTTAGAGTACACAGGCAAAAACCTGAGATTTTCTGCTGTAGCATAGAATCTAGAAGGAACAGACTGTATTCATTTTATGAAGGCATAGATAAGCACCTGGACTGGTATTGCAGGATTAAGGGACCATTGCGTGTGTGCTCCAAACCTGGCCTTGCAAAAGACCTGTATTAGTAATGATGCAATCATACCAGCAGAAAGAGTTGATCTTGACAAAATTGTGACACAAACCAAAGTATTAAAGATTGCAAACAATAGAAAGTTTTTGAAAAATTATTATTCACTGTACACCAGGCTGAAGAGAAGCAAATTTATCCCAGCAATCAAGAATATTAAGAGGCAGTTGTGAGATTAGCTAGCTTCAGAATATTTTTCCTGGGGGTTAAGGAAACTTTTTGATGTAGAATAGGCTAAGCAGAAAATACAAAAGTTTGTCCAACAAATAGTGAGCCAACAAACAGAAGGAAGCTCTGCTTTTTATTCTTCTGATAATAAACTTATAGAGAGATTTTGTGAGTGAGACCTTTTCCAATGTTCCAAAGGAAAATGTTTGAAAGTCAGAAAAAAAACCCATATTAGTTGACTAGAAGAATTGGACTTGAACCAGAGTCTGAGATTGGAAGATGGAAATAAACAGTAAGAAGACCTGCAACACTGAAATTAGTGTATAAATGTGAGATTATAAAGCATCAGTCACATTTGTGAAATACAGCTTTGCAGAAAAAAGGGGAAAGATTGGACTTTTGTTGGCTTTTTAAACTAAGCTTGTTGGTGATTGAAAAGTGTATATCCCCCTTCATGTCATCAATATTTGGAAGGACATTAAAAGGAAAGGAAAAAATGTAACTGTTAGCAAAATATTTTTTGTTCTTTATAGTATTTCTATAACACATTTCATGTTATAAAGTGCATGTTATATAATAAATCATTTTCAGCTATTGGTGTATGTGATAATAATATGAAAGTAGGCAAGTGCCATTTTTTCTTCCTTTTTAATTTAAAAAAATGCAGACATTACTATGTAAAAAGAGAAGAACGATTGAACAAACACACGTTTAAGTTAATATGCAGTAATCTTGGGTTGTTGAGGTGGGGGAGAGGGTGTAAAAGTGCAGAGATTATAATATATTTAGACTTGATATATTTTATGTTACTTTTGCTTAGTTGAATATCTGGATTGAGTCTCTTGGCTTAATAAAATATTTTTTTGTGTAAGCAAGTAAATAAGAGAACACTGAATGCAATGAAAAGTTTCCCTTTAGCAAATAAATGTTCAGTTTGAAAAGTCTTTAGTGGAGGGCAGTTGTATATTTTTTCTAAATTATCCATGGAGACAAGCTGACTAGTATTGAATAAAAGCAAGAACACTTTTTAAGGCTAAAAGTTAATGTTTTCTGAAAACATATAAGCTATTTTTCACATCTGGGAGGGGACTAAGAATAAGACAAGAACAGACAGCAATTAGTGTAAGTAGGGGCACATTCTGTAAAATGCATCTTACCATGGATAACCTTAATTTTAGGTTATGCTTTGCCTGTGTGTGCAGCTGTCAATTTGGGACAATTGCTCCTTTTAGGAGGATTAAGCTTCATTATCTGAAGATGTACATAGTTTTGCATGTTTGTTTTATGTTAATAGATTATAGGGGTATGTTTGTTTTTTTGTTTGAGGATTTTCATTAAAACAAAACGTCTTGTAAAATGTGACATGGGTTCAAATAGAGATGACAAGTAATAACTGCATAAAAGAGCAACCTGCCAAACATTAGTGGGTGCATGTAACACAAAAGCTGGAAAGAGACATTTAATAAAGCTGTCATATCTAATAGGTGGGGATAATAACTTCTTATTATAATGGCTACGTTAAAGATATTATTTTGGAATGTGGATGGCTCTACAGATATAAATAAAAAGGAAAGAGCACTGAATAATATTAAGAAATTGAGAGTGCAAATAGCAATGCTACAGGAGACACACACCTTGAAAGAAATGAACATGTGAAATTGATAAAGAAAGAATTTCAGGAGGCATATTCAGCAAAGTATCAGGGGCAAAGGAAAAGGAGAAATACTTTTACTAATTGCTAGAGAAGCTCCAATGGTGATAGAAGAGTTAAAAAAGATAACAATGGTAGATATGTGGTATTAAGGGATTACTGACAAGGAAGGGAGATTATGATGGCATGTATTTATATTCCACATAAAACTGCTATTATGGAGCTTCAGAAAATGTTGGGACAAATAATCAACTTTCAGCAGGTGGGGACTGGAGCTTGATTTGCAACATTGAGGATGTATCTGGAGGGCATAGAAGGGAAAATGTAACAAAAGAGGTATGGAGATAATTTACATATTATTCCCCAAGTTAAAATAACTAGGCTAGACTAGCAGAAATTATATTTCATGGGAACATGTGCATTAAATTGAAAGCTTTGACAGACATCCAATAACTATTTCAGATGACGTGCTAATAACCACTAGGATAACAATGCAGGGTAATGAAGTACAAATGAAACACTGGCACTTCATCTACTTATTAAAAAGAGATGAACATAAGGAATGACTAGTGAAAATTACTCGAGTGTTATTAGAGAAGATAACAATTTCTTCAGATGTTATAGTTTCTGAGGGGATAAAATGAAAGTGAATTTTAAAAATAGGGTAGTAATAAAATAAAAAGAGATTTTATTAAGAAGCAACAAGAATTATTTAAAGGGGCTGACAAAGGTTAAAATATTGCAAAATAAGGGGATCTCACAGAACAAGAAGGGGCACAATTGCAGAGTGCTAAAGAGAAAATAAGGGAGTATCTGCATAATATACATGAGTTTAAAAATAATGCTCTGAAGTATCTGTTTTTGATAATAACTCCAGAGCATAAAACCTTTTAGCACAATGACTTAGGCAACAGAAAGTAAAAATGGTTGCTGCCAAACTTAGTGAGCCTGTAGTAAAAAAAATAACTAGAGATCCTGTAGAGGCATTAAAGATATTTTGGAAATTTTATGAAAATTTGTTTAAAACAGAGGAATGTGGAAATCAAGAAAAAGCACAAACAGAAACATTTATAGAAGACGTATGTATGCCAAGGTTAGCAGTGGGTGAAGCTCAACAGTTATCAGTTAAGACAGGAGGAAATGAGATAAAAACAGTGTCACACACACAGACACACACACACACACACACACACACACATATATATATATATATATATATATATATATATATATATATATATATATATATATACACACAAGAATGTATTCAGGGATAGATGCTATTCCTGTGGAAGTTTGGAAGCAAGGCAGAAAGAAAGTGTAAAGATCTGGAAAGTTTTGTTTAACATTATTTTAAAAGGAAGGGAAGCACCAACATCCTGGAAGAATGCTGTGGTGGCTGTCATACCCAAATATGGTAAAGACCTATCAGGCCCTTCTTCATATGGGCCCATTTAAATTTTAAAAGAATGGCAAAGGTGTTGCCAAAATTGATAGATATGGATCAATGTGGTTTTGCGGATGGGAAGCAAACATTTGACATTATTAATAAAACAATTACAATCCAGAGAGAAGCAGAATATAAGAAAATACTGCTGTTGTTTTTGGATCTTGCTGCAGAGAAAGCATTTGACAGGGTAAGCTGGGATTTTATGAGCAGGGTAATGGAAGCATTTGCATTCCCTGATACAATAATACAGTTAATTAGGATACTATATGAGGGATTGGAGGAAAAATTTAAAGTGGGAGGATTCCTCTCTGATAACCTGGCAGGGGTGTCCTCTTTCCCCATTGTTATCTGCATTATATTTAGAGCCATTCACAAAGAAAATATCAGAAATTCAAGGATATAATTGGTAGGGTAATCAAGAAGTGTTGGCTTCATTTGCAGACAATATTATCTTGTACCTGATAAAACCAGAAAAGGACATCTCAGTGTTGTGGAACATTCTGAGACAGTTTCAAGTCTTTTCAGGGTCTAAAATTAATGAAGACAAAACAAAAGCTATAGCTGTAAACTATGTACACACACATGAATAGATTCAGCAATACTCATATTGATAGGAACATGATAAAATGAAGTATTCAGGAGTATAGTTCAAAAATGATTCTGTTATGGTGGCTAAGGATGTGTGGGAAGAGACTAAACAAATATAATACAAAAACTTAGAACTAGAAGCTCTTGTTTATGCAATTAGTAGAAAGTGGAAATAAAAGTCTAAACCAATTGTATTTAAAGTAGTAAATATTGTAACTAAGAAAACAAACTGGAAGAATAACAGTAAATTACACAGAAAAATGGAAATTGTAGGAACAGTACATGCAAACTAATGTTTTGGAGGAGTTCTGAGGTTTAAAAAAAGGCAGGAATTCATCAATTTATATAATGTTGGATTGATGATAATTGAATAAAAGTATATATGTGATGTATAATGTTTGTAACTGTGAACATGTTAACATGGTTTGTTTTCTTTTATATAAATATATGTTTGTCTAAGTCTAAAGTGACAATTCAGTAAGGGTATTAAAAAAAAATAAATGATTGCCTGAGGTTATGATGGAAATTCATGTAACTTTTGGTAGTAGGTTGAACCCAATGTATAAAAGATTAGAGAATTACATTTTATAAGTAAGGACTTTCATCCAAATGGACCAATCACCAAAAGAAACAAGGTGCACTATGAATAAGGACTAAATAACTTTTAAGTGAATAAAGCATCGTTTGTTTAAAAAATGTTTTTTTTTAAATCAAATAATCTTAAATTCCTGTATTTGGACTAAAAGAGGAGGTTAGCCAGTTTTTAACCTCAGTTTCCAGCCTCAAAACACTTGGTTTACTCAGGCAGTGTAACAACTGAGTGATGCTCACAGACAATGAATTATTGCTTTACTTCTTGTTATCATTGTGTGAAAGATGCAAGCACTTAACCAAACTGGAGACCTTCCTCTCAGCAGCAAACAAATGTAACCTGTGATTAACACACACTACCACTGCATTCCACACAAATACACAGGATACTGTCATATGCTGATGTTTTTAAAAAGTCTCTGTCTAAGTATCAAAGATTCATCGAATCTAGGGCTCAGCCTAAAGCAAAACAATATAAAACCTATTAGCATTAGTGCAATAAAGGGTCACCAGGTAATTAACCACTCCGAAACTAGTCAACCTAGACACCCTTTTAACAAAAGTATAACAGTGATCTGTGACTTCATTGTCGGACACACTTCTTCAGTTCTCACGAGGCTGGACAAAGAGAGGGTGACAGTGAGTTGTCTTTCAGGATCCAAGATCTTTGACATATCAAGGCCCTTAAATACCATTAAGTGAAGCAAATATGATTATGGCATGGCATTGTTCCATCTGGGTGTGAATGACCTAGCACATAAAACTCTGAGGGATATGCAGAGAGACATGACAGAGCTCTCCATGCATGTCACAAATGCAGGTAAGACCTGGTTTTGAGCTAAATCCTTCATTCTCCTGAACACCAAAGTATATGATGACTGGATTTAACAACTGGCAGCATAACTGTTGTCACACTAGGGGGATCCAGTATGTGTCAGCATGGGAGGAGAAGCTAGACAATAACTCCTTTACAGAAATTTGGTTTAAAAGTGCCCAAAGTACTCCCTCTATACAAAGGTTTTGCACCTACCACACCTTTTGACTTGATGGAACTGCAGAGGAGTATCCATATATGTTAAATACCACATCACTTCTAGGCAGATATCTAAAGACTCAAAAAACTGACATGACTGACATCCAAGTCACACTAATTAGGACCAACTATCAGTTCAGACCATGTTACAGGAGCTCTCCTTTATGTTCTCAGAAAATCATGTTAGTTTCCTAAATATTTCACTGGATGAAATTCATATTAACAGGAATTCCGTTATCCTTGGAGACTTTAACTACCCATAAATAAACTGGGATACCCATTCTTAAATTGTAGATTATGCCCCAAAATTAATTGATTTCAAAAATAACTCCATGGATCAAATTGTTAAGGACCCATTAGAGGATAAAGTATTCTTTACATGGCCCTTATCAACATGCCATTAATATCCACCAACCTTCTGGTACTCCTTTCTATAGTTAAATCCAATTACAAACAGTTAAACTTTTCCCTCAAAATCTCCAGACAGTTAATTACAAATATCACAAAGTTCAGAGACTTCATACATAAAAAAACCTGCAATTATATGATGTCTGTGAATTCAAGTTTAACTGCATTACCTAATATATTGATACAGCAAGTAGTTACTCAAGCAAACTCTGTGCATACTTGAATAAATGCATTGACCAGGCAGTCCCTACTGATCCAAACAAAATAGGAAGTTTGAAAGTAAACCAGCTTGGTGGTCCGAATATATAAATGCATACAAAAAAATTATAATGACTATTATGCATTCATTCAATGAAACTGCATTATAAAATTTGTTATTGTAAATATTTATTGCCTTCAGTGAAAAAAGGCAGCATGTTTCCAAAAGAGAAGGTAGAAAAAACAGGCAAAGGGCAGGTGAAATGGAATAAATCAAAACTGAATGTGGAATGATTGAAGAACATTACTGTAAGAAAAAAAGCGGAGAAAGACAGACATTGACAACATGGTTCAAGCCATGGATATACAAAGCCAACTTGATGAGAACTGTATGTTTGCAAATGTAATACACAATGAAAATAGTAGGTTTAATAAATTAATGGTGATGAAGATCATTCCTTTGTAACAACTGATAGAGCAGATATTACTGAATTACAAGTTGAAGATTCTTCAGATCTGGTCAGAAAAGATCTTCTTGTAGTTGGAGATTCAGTTACATTTGCAGAGAAGATAATGAACATCGACTCATTTTATGCTCACCAAGAGCAAAAATAGAAAAATGTGAGATAGGTCTTAGACCTCCTTAATGTAAGGAAGAAAGGATTTGTTTTTTTTCATGTAGGTATGAATGATCTCATCTGCAAGGACTCTGACTGTTAGTAGAGAACTTGCAGCCTTTTTAGATAATATAGCTTGTACTGGTTTTAGGACATATTTTTCACAAATCACCTATAGAAAAGATAATCAGGATACTGTGAATGAAAAGATTTTTTGGGTAAATACCTACATGGAAAAAATGTCCTGTTTTAAAAAATGGAAATGTGTAGAGCCTAATTTTGGGCATACATGTGTTCAGACAGGATAGCATGCATTTGTCAAGATCAGGGAAGAGAATTTTTCAGCAGATATTTTGCAATATTTGACAAACACAAGGCAGGATTTCTGCCAGGACGAAAATGCAACAGTTCACAGATAGAAACATTTGATGTATCTCTGATGGTTGTTCATGCTGGGAGCATTAATAATAAGGTTTTTTTTATTGGAAAATTTGCTATGTTCCCACAACATTGATGTTGTTATTGTTTGTGAAACATGGTTAAAGAACAATAGCTAGAAACCAGTTCTGTCAGGGTATAAATGTTATTACTGTAACAGACATTCTAACAAAAAATCAGGTGGCGGCGTTATGATAAGGATTAAAAATAGTTGTGAGACCTATGATTATTACATGTTGAATGATAACACCAGTACTATAGATTGTGTAAATTTGAGAATAAAGACAACCCTGGAACATATAACAATTGTTGGCGTGTATAGACCACCAAAGTTAAGTGCTCATGACCTAGAGGAATACATATATTTCTTGCATGAAATACAGGAGGGAAGAATAATAGTGGCTGGGGACTTAAATTTGGGTCTGTGGTTAATGGCTGAATGGAACGTTCATCAAATGGCCATTCACCGTACAAACAGCATCAAAACTTCTTTTACGTAAAAGGCCATATGATCGTAAATTATTACAGCAAAAAAATCATAGTTATCTAACATAAAAAAACACACCATAGTACACACATTGGTACAGTAGGGATAAGGAAATCTGCCCTTTCCCCACTGTAGTGAGATCACGGAGTTGGTATATATAATAAGCCAGGGGTTTGAACACCGGCCCTTGTTGCTCACCCCACTAATTATATATACCAACGCTGAGATTGCACTATAGTGGGGAAAGGGCAGATTTCCTAGATCACACTACAGTGGGGAAAGTATAGCTTTCCTTATCGCTACCATACCAATAAGTGTGTACTATGGCACATTTTGTTTATGTTGGCGAACCATGATCTTTCTCTGTAATTATTTTGATCCTATGGCCCATCATGAAAAGGAAGTTTCGATGCTGTTTGTATGGCAAATGGCTGTTCAATAAATTTTCCATTCGACCATTAACTGTAGACCCCTTAAATTTACCAGAAAAATACTGGAATAATATCAATTCAACAACATTAGTAAGGAAATTTTTTACAACATATGAACAGCAATTGCTTCAGATTGTAAAAAAAAACTACCAGGGAAAGGAACATACTAGACATCATTTGTCCTCCTAAAGAAATTACTGTTACTTAATGTCACGTTTTACCACTGTTGATGTGCAGTGATCATGACAATATAATGGTTAATTTGTTGCTAGATAACTCTGCCAAACTGAAATCTAAACTAATGCACAGAAGATTTATTATAGATTATATGGAAGCAAACCAGTCACTATGTAAAACTATTTGGAGTGATGCATTCAGTGGAAAAACTGCAGAAGGAATGTAGAAAGTTTTGAAAGAGAAATTATTTGAGTACAAAAAATCAAAAAAAAAATGTTTAACATCAGGATCTAGACATACAATGTCAGGGGGATACATTTCCATAAGAACAAGATACCTGATTAAGGCAAGAGACAAAAAATATAAGAAATGGAAAAGAGGTTGAACTATTACAACTATGAAAGTTGAAATAAAGAAGCTGGACAAACAAATTAAGCATAGTGTGAGACAAGATCAAAAAATTTTGAAGAAAATGTATATAAAGATATTAAGCATAATAAGAAACTATTTTATAGCTACATAAGATGTGGAAGGAGTAAAGACATACAAATTGATAAACTGTATAAATTCTAAAATTTATTCTTAGACACAACAGATTATAGATATATTTACAGAATCCTATGCAAAACAGTTTGGCTCCACAAAGGGGGTGATAAATTGTTCTAGTGATATCTAGCTAACCTCATATACTGCAGTCAAAATAGATTATACTGAAAAAGAACTATGCAAACTGGATCCAAACAAATTACTAGGAGGTGATGGAATTAGTAACAATGACCTGAGAACACTTTAGCAAGAACTTACAGTACCATTATATCTATTATTCAATAGGTCATATACATATGGGGAGATTCCTCAAGATTGGAGACATGCTCTTATTAAACCTGTCTTTAAGGGAAAGGGGAGTAGGACAAACCCAGAGTCATATAGCCCCTTAAGTCTATTTTCATGTTGTGGAAAAATAATGGAGAAGGTAATATTGGATAAGTTATTGTCAGAGCTGGAAAAGTTGGAACTCAAAGCCACATATCAGCAAGTATATGCTGAAAATATATCTATTACCACTTGTAACATGATGTTCTATAGCAATATAATAACAACTATGAATGAAAAATTGTGCTGTGATGTAATTTCTATAAATGTAATGTCAGCATTTGACAGGGTCATACGTAAAACACTGATCAATAAATTACAACAACTAGGTATTGGTTTACTCTTGATAAGATGGATAGCTGCATGGCTTACAAATAGGACATGGCAAGTATCATACAACAATTGAACAGATGAAATTCTTAGTTGCAGTCAGGGTGTCCCATAGAGCTCTGTCGTAGGCCCTTACTTGTTTAGACTGTATCTTTCTATCCTGTCTTTTTCATCTGTAGCGTTCTATAGTCTGTATATGTGTTACAAATAGGGCATGTCTGCAAAACAACTTGACTAAATTGACCATTTGAGCACAGGAGAATAATATGCTAATACATCAACAACTAAGCATATGAGACCTGGGGGACATAAATTGAAAGGTGAATATTTAATATAGCACAAAGTGATTGAAACTGTAGATTCATTCAAGGAGCTGGGTATAGGGGTAGATCCCGCTTTGATTTTTTCTAATCATATCAGCCAATTGGTTAATGATAATTGTAGCACTATAGGTTCTATAAAAAGTTTTATAAAGTCTGGGACATCAGAAATGTTGAGCTCATTGTTTGTTTATTACATTAGTCTGAGACTTGAGTATGGAATAGCAATATGGAAACCTAATATTTATTTATTTTATTTTATTTATTTTACATTTATTTTACATTTGTTGACCGGGCTAGTCTAACTGGATACATGTCCATTTTCAGTAGAGGCCTGGGGAGAAAAGCTCCAAGCATCTGCAGAGAGTAAATAATATAATATATAGTAATAGTCAAGTGGAATTACAGTACATTAGCTACATTGTGCATTAGCTAGATAGGTAGAAAAAAATGTTTACAGAGTAGGTTAGTAGCTTTAAGCTAAGATTAAATACAGTAAACCAAAAACATGAAAAAAATTTTTTTTTTGAAATAGAGATAGGTGAGATAAGACAGAAGAGTAGAAAAGTATAGAGAGAGCAGGAGGTGAAAGAGATATCAGTCTGGGTTGGAGCAGGGACATAGCCAGTGAGTTGTAAGATATTCTTTCAGATGCTTTTTAAACAGAATAGTGGAAGCAAGGGAGGAAAGTTCAGTAGGAAGCTGGTTCCAGATTTTCAACACTGTGTTGGTGAAAAGTGAATCTCCTGCTTTGTTATTTGATTTAATAGAGGAAGCTAGAAGCTTATTAGATGAGCGTAGCATAGCAAGATTTTTGTAGGGTGAAATCAGGTTAGTGAGGATAGGGGTATTTTTGGGTGGTAAAGGATTTTTTGGGTGATAACAATTTGTTGATAAAGTAGTTGGTTCTGCAGTTCTAGCCATCCCAGTTGTTTTAGGTTAAGACAGTGGTGAGTTCTAAAGGTGGTGCCAGTGGCAAATCTGGCTATGTTATTGTAACTGGTGGAAAGTTTGGTGAGATTGTTTTTTGATAGATTGGTATATATTGCTGAAGCATAGAACAGGGTAGACATAAGGTGGGTCTGGGCAATAGTTATTCTGGCTGAAGGGGAAAGAAAAGGTTTGATTCTGTAAAGAGTGCCTAGTTTTTTGTTGACTGTCTTTATAGTTGGGTTAATGTGATCATCAAATGTAAGGTTATTATCTATTATTACTCCTAGAAGACAGGTTGAAGTGTCTGGGACTATGTTGGTAGCATTGTTGGAGGTTAATGTGAAGTGCAGTTGATGTGATTTATGAGTTGGAGCAAAGAGTAATAACTTTGTTTTTTTGGGGGTTCAGGAGGAGGCAGTGTTGCATAAACCAATTTTCAACACTGTTAAATACTGTTTGGGTGAAAGACTGTAGAGAGGCTATGGACTTAGCTGAACAAATTAAAGTGGAGTCATCTGCACATTGTATGCAGGTGGCCTGAAGAATATTGGCATGTAGGTCATTGATAAACAATGAGAAAAGTAGAGGCCCTAAAATAGAGCCTTGGGGTACTCCAGTGTTCACAGGAAGAATAATAAGAAAGCAAGCATGAGTAAACTGGAAAGAGTATAGTGGAAATATACTAAGAGCATCCATGGATGTGAACATTTAAGTTATGAAAACTAAAATATCTGAACTTGTACAGTGTCTCTTATAGATATTTAAGAAGAGATCTTATTCAGGTATATAGGACATTTATAGAAAACTATCTCTGAGAATATTAGGGGTTATGAAAACGTACTAGAGAATCATCAGACAACCTATGTAGAAGATTCTATAGGCATGAGAAGTGTACTAATTAGTTCTCTGACAGAGTAGCTGATGCATGGAACAGACTAACAAATTACATTAAAGCAAGTACTAGTTTAGATATTTTTAAGGACAGCCTGGACACTTACTATGGGAACAAGTGTTTTGGTATATTGGCAAGCTAGAAGAGCATTAATGTATGTATGTATGTATGTATTATGTAAATATGATACCCCAGGCATCTGCTGAAAAAGGGAACCTGTGCTCAGTTGGACCTTCCTGGTGAACAAATACCAATAAATAAATAAGATAAATAAATAAGATAAAATAAAATAAAAAGGTTTCTTAAACTATGTAGCAAAAAAAAAAAATTCAAATCAAGGTTAACATTAAAAAGCCACTGAAAGAACTAAAAAATCACCATCAGGTAAAGAAAGTTATCCCATGAACTTAGATTAGCATCAGAAGGTAAAGACAATTACAAATCCTTCTGTAGCTACCTTAGGAATCACTAAAGAATAACACCCAGCCTTTTTGCAGAACTTAACCATAACATCACTACCTAAGCAGATCCAGCAGTTATAGACAACATATTAGGAAAGCAATTCAGTGCAAATTTCATCCCAGAAACAACTATACAAGAGACCACATATCCCACAGAATCTTACCCCACCCCACTGTAACACTTGCTAAATGTACTCTCCAAAATAAAAAATGCATCATCCATGAGACCTGATAATACACCTGGTACAAAATGTATGCTAGTGGACCCACTCCTGAGTCAAGTCATTGCTTTTGGCCCTGAAGTAAGGCGCAAAGTTGTGATGCCACTTCACAAAGATAGATCCACTACTGACCCTGGAAACTGCAGACCCAGTCAGCCTGACTAGTCTCATCTGCAGAGTCTTGGAATGGATCATAACTGATGACCTAATTAACTAAGATATCAAAAATCTTGCAAGGCAAAACTCCCAGCAGTTTAACTTTATTAAGGGTAGATCCTGTTTAATGAATCAGGTCAACTTCTCTGAGAGAATAACTCAAGCTGTGGACAGTAAACATACTCAGCTTGGCTTTTGACACAATACCGCATGATAACATACTAAACAAGTTGAATTAACTTCAAACTGATCCCTATGTAGTTAGGTGGCTAGCAAAATGACAGAGGGATAAAACCCATGTAGTAAGGGTGGCAGGTGCATCCTCTGCAAATATGAATGTGACCAGTATTACTCCTCAGGGATCTGTGTTGGGACCTCTGCTATTCAGCACACAATCAGAGAACTCCAAACTAGAAATCTCTGGTTAACCAAATTCGCCAATGACTGCAAACTTGGTGTCATCCTCAAGTCACTTCTGATACACAGAAGTTTCAAATGGAACTCATACATGTCAACAACTGGTGTTCAAAAACAGGTTAAAACTAAATGTTAAAAAATGCAGTGTCAATGCATTTGGTAAACAATACATTCTTTCATCTTATATCATAGACAAGAACCCACTTGAAACATAGAGTGTGTTGAGAGACCTTGGAACATGAGTAGATAATTCCATTGCCTTTGACCATCAAATTGCAGCAGTGGTTAGGAAATAATTTTACCTAAGGTATACAAATGGTATTTCATCTACATACAAAGACGTTCTTACCCTTCTATATTCTGCATTGATCAGACCTATTATCAAATACGATGCCTATTTTGAGATGTATCTTAATAGGCATTTCAACACTCTAAAGACTGTAGAGGTTCCTAACTAAAAAGATCATAGGATTAACAGACACAAACTACCAGGAGAGGCTGGAAATACTGTCCCCTTATTTAGTGTCCTACAGACTCCTTAGGCGCAATCTCTGCCTAGCTTTTTGTGCCATTAGGGATCAAGTAGTCCTAGACCATTCATATCTCAACAAATCAATCAGTCCTACTAACTTATTTTAAACTGAAAATGTGTTGAGAGACCTTGGAACATGCGTAGATAGTTCCATTGCCTTTGACTATCAAGTTATAGCAGTGGTTGTAAACCATCTTTGAGAACTTTCACATCTTTTATTGTAGTGATTATGTTATCCAAATTACAGTGAATGGTATATCTGGTTATCCATAGCTCATTTCACAGTTTTATATATGAGAAAAACAGTTTGAAAATAAATGCACAGCACAGAACCCTGTGGGACAGCACTCGCAATTCTCCCTGAGTTACATAGGTAACCATCCTCCCAACTTGTTTCTTGTTGTTTAGGAAATGTTTTACCCATTCAACTCTATATGGATTGACATTGAATGCTTTTAATATGCCAAATACTTCCTTTTGTGGAATAGGATCAAGATAATCAGTGTGCTTTGTTAGTCTTTCACCAAGTACCACTATTACCCATTCAAAGAATTCTACAAGATTAATATGGCTAGATCACATCTTAACAAACCCATTCTGTTCCTTATTTAGCAGATGCCGGACACCTAATGAAATGCAAACTGGATACTTCATCAAGGTAGGTAATGTAATAGAATTAACATAGTTACTTTGGTTATGCATTTATTTTGTGTTCAGTATTTAAAGTATTCTAGATATTATGTCAATAGCTTTTTTCTGAAAATTAACTGATTCATACATCTGTAATGCATTAATGTACTCAATACACATGGTCTTGGTTGCTAATTTTTACCCACTGACTCTTGCACTGAGTGTACTAAACAACTGTGATACAGTGTTACTAAGACAGTGAGAGTATACTGTCTCTTATGCTGGCTGTACTAAACAATTGTAATACAGTGTTAGTAAGACAAGTGAGCATACAATAATTATTGAGCTAGCTGTACCAAACAGTCCTGATAGAGTGGTACTAGAGTGACAGTATATGAATTATTATTCTGGTTCCACCAAATAATTGTGATACAGTGTTACTTAGACAGTGACAGTGCACAGATTATTGGGGTGGCTGATACAGTGTTACTAAAGTGTTGAGAGTAGATGGATTATTATGTTAGCTGTACCAAACAATCCTGATACACTGTTAATAAAACAATGAGAGTGCACTGATTCTTATGCTGGCTGTACCAAACAATCCTGATACAGTGTTACTAAGGCAGGTAGAGTGCATTGATTATTATGTTGGCTGTCTCAAACAATAATGATATAATGTTAATAAGACGGTAAGAGTACACTGTACACTGATTCTTGTGCTAGTTGCACCTAACAATCGTGATACAATTTTACCAAAACAGTGAGAGTGCAATGATTATTGTGCTGGCTGTACCAAACAATCCTGATACAGTGTTACTCAGACAGTGAAAGTACACTGAGTCTCATGCTGACTGTACCAAACAATTGTGATACAGTCTTAATAAGATATTGAGCGCACACTGAATATTGTGCTGGCTGAACCAAACAATCCTGATACAGTATTACTAAGACAGTGATAGTATTTGAATTATTGCACTGGTTGTACCAAACAGTTGTGAACAGTGTTAGTTAGACAGTGAGAGAACACAGATTATTGTGCTGGCTATACCAAACAAGACTGATACAGTGTTACTAAGACAGTGAGAATGCACCAATTTTTGTGATGACTGTAGCATACAATTCTGATACAATGTTACTAGAGACAGTGAATACACTGAGTCTTGTGCTGGCTATATCAAACAATTCTAATACAGTGTTACTAAGACAGTGATAGTATATGAATTATTGTGTTGGTTGCATGAAATAATTGTGATATGGTGTTACTTAGATGGTGAGAGTACATGGATTATGTTAGCTGTACTAATCAGTCCTGATGCACTGTTAATAAGATTGTGAGAGTACACTGATTCTTATGTTGGCTGCACCAAACAACCCTGATACAGACTAAGATGTTAAGAATACATGGATTATTATGTTAGCTGTACCAATCAATCCTGATACTCTGTTAATAAATAGTGAGAGTATACTGATTCGGGTCTATATTACATGATCAAATGATCACAATAGCGAACGCTTGTAAGAGCGAAAATGCAGCACAACGAAGCAGTACAGTGAAGAATGGAATATTTGCCCTTTCCTCACTGTAGTGTGATGCTGGAGTTGGTATATATCTTTAGCGGGGGGGCGCAGCGCTCCAGAATAATGGTTTTGATGTGCTGCATTTTCGCTCTTACTAGCGTTTGCTATTGTGATAATTCAATCACATAGTATAGATGCTACTGATTCTTATGTTGGCTGTACCAAACAATCTTGATACAGTGTTACTAAGACAGTGAGAGTACACTGATTATTGTACTGGCTATACCAAACAATCCTGATGCAGTGTTACTAAGACAGGGAGAGTACACAGATTCTTGTGCTGGCTGTGCCAAACAATTGTGATACAGTTTTACTAAAACAATGAGCACACACTAATTATTGTGCTGGCTATACCAAACAATCCTGATACAGTGTTACTAAGACAGTGAAAGTACACAGATTATTGTGTTGGCTGCACCAAACAATACTGATACAATGTTACTAAAACAGTGAGAATACACTGATTATTATGCTAACTGCACAAAACAATCATGACACAGTGTTACTACAAACAATTAGACTATACTAATTCTTATGCTGGCTGTCCTAAATTCTGATACACTGTTACCAAGGCAATAAGAATACATCAATTATTGTGCTGGCTTAGTCTGCATGAGTGCAGAGGGTGGACGCTGTTGCTGGTATAAATGAGCTCCTGTGGAAATGTCTGTTGTGATGTTACACTAAAACTGATAAGTCTGATTGGCGCTCTGTAAAACTGGCTGATCTAAAACTGTATGCAGGCTTATCGGTGCTGTGTATTGACACTTATTGGATGTGCCACAGAGCCTTGGTGCTCAATATTATTATTATATTATATTATATTATATTATATTATATTATATTATATTATATTATATTATATTATATTATTATAATCTGTTTCCCTGGATGGGAAACAGAAAATACATCCCTGGGATTCCACCCGTGTCCCTGCTGGACAGGGGCATCGGGTGCTGACTTTTCCAACATGGGCTAAACTCTTCTTGGCTAGGCTTATAAGGGCCTCAGGGCCAATAGCCTAGTAACGTCATATGATCCTGTGATCCTATTAGCACTGGTATGCATAGACCTCCATGAGACTGGCTTTTGGGATGTGTTACACAGTCTTGTCACATTTACTCATTGCAAGATAAATCTGCCAATATTATTATTTACAGGCTTCCTGTAGTGCATTGCCGTAACCAAAAGACATACTGTCTGGCACAATGTGGCAAAGATTTAATATACTGCAACCAAATAAAACAGTGGTAATCAGGAGGATGTCTATTTTGTCTCAAGGTGGTACTGCATGGAACTGTTGAATGACATACAGCTTGAGAAGGGTGTGCAATCTGGCTTCACAAAGCAGAGATTAGAAATTCATTGCCACACCTCTGGCTTCTCAAAGAATTTCCATGAAAACAATAAAAGTAAAATGGCAAATATAAAGCACAGGAGATGTGCTGCAGCCATATATCAGTACGGTGCTAAGTTTAAGTTAAATCAGACTTATACTCATCTCTTTCACCTGTATAGTTGACTAACATGCTCTGATGATCTAACATTGTTGATGTTGTTCACAATATTTTCCTGTTGTTAAGTTATATGATAATTTGACATTGTGCTTTAAAATACAGCCGTGATCTTAACAGGTTTTATAATTTATGCTTTGCTGTTTATGCTATTTTTCACATTTTTTACTTTCTTTTTCTTTGTATGTAGAAACCACTAAAATAATCTGCAACATGTAAAACCACATGCAGACTGGAAAACAAAACATTTTAATATATTAGTCTAGAGCCTGTGCCTTTTCAGACTTAAGAAATTATACACATTTATAAGCTACCTTACATACTAAATCAATCAAACATTATACATCAATGCTAAAAATATTAAACAATCAACCTAATAAGCTCCACAAGATTCTTTCTCAACACAACATAAAGTCAACTATGTTAGTTTAAATATAAAATGCCAGCCAATCATAGTTGAAATCCAGTCATCTGATCATGAATGAAAGTGCATTTTATAAATAATACTACCTAAAACATAATTTACAAAGCATTTTAAAGCATATTAAAACATATATATTAAAACATAAAACATGGAACACATAAAAAGTATATAATAAAAATATATGTAAAAAGCAAATATAAAACATATAAGGAGATTCATAGGCAGATAGAGACTAATGCCCTTACTAAACACATTATGCAGTTCGGTACTGAACATTCTTTAAATTTAAGGTTTTACAAAGAATACGTAAGCAAAAAAGAGGGGGTGATCTTGTAAACGATACTGATATGGCTGAGTATAAATGTATAAATTTCTTAAGAGCTGACAAGTTTCCTGGTTTAAATAGTAAGAATAGCATAAAACCATTGCTTAAGAAGAAACATAGCTATGTATGAAATCTAATTTCCCTATATGTTTTATATGTGCTTTTTATATATGTTTTTATCATATATTTTTATATGTGTTCCAGGTTCTATGTTTTAATATATACATTTTAATATGCTTTAAAATGCTTTTTAGATTATGTTTTAGGTAGTGTTATTTATAAAATGCACTTTAATTCATGGTCAGATGACTGGATTTCAAAAATGATTGGCTGGCATTTTATATTTAAACTGACAAAAATAGTTTATTTTATGTTGTGTTGAGAAAGAATCTTGTGGATTTGAAAGCTTCACTATTAAAGTAGTTTTTATATTGTTTATGGTCGGACTCCTTGCTTTTTTTATTGGACTGATTTTTGCTTGTTGGGGTTCATTTGGCTGCCTGCTGGAGTTTTTTGCTTTGGTTAATAGTGCAGAATATCAGCTATAAAGGCCAAGGTCAGGATTCACAAAAATTTAGTGCATTGCACAGTGCAAATTAACCTGGGCAATAACACACAAGGTTGAATAAGTCTAAGGCACAGATAGTGCAGTTGGGCAAGGACATGCTAATGAGTACATAATGATATGGAAATAATGAACTTATATGGTGTATGGAAAATACGATACCCAAAAATGGAAGATTGATTCAGAAGCATAAAATAGGAGTGTTACATGACAACACGTACAGTTCCTTACACTAAGAGAAAAGATGAGGGGAAAGATGCTTGGATTAGCAGAAGTTGTAGCTCAGAAGCATGTGTTCGTGGCTGCCATAAGAGTCTGTATCTGCAATGTGCTACATTGTGTGAAATTTGCTCTAACAGAGTCATACAAACAGTGCCTGACATACAATAAGCTCAATGACTAGCAGATTGTAAACAATTTCTGTAAGAAAAGGGAGACTGTAAGGCACCTTATCAAACTGTGTCATGCACAAGAGGAACTGAGGGGGATGTGTGGTATGTCCATTCCTGTGAATACTAAGACATAAGTAACTTGAACCATCTTAGCTAAAGAGGGCATTCACTGCCCTACTGGGAACACACTAGTGATATTGCATGCGTCAGCTTCATGAATCTGAACCATTTCCTTGACATTATGCTGCAGCATGTGGAGTATCAGAAAAGGTTCCACAGATGCAGAAGTGAGACCCAACAGCATGTGGGAATTTTACAATGTTGTCTATTTTCATGAAGTCCTACGAGCCACAGAGTGTCCACACATTGTCAACAAAGCCACAGTTGGTCCAGAGAGACTGCAATACATCAAAAAGAAGGTATTCCAGTCCTTTACTTGTCAAGTGGTCTACAGTGCTCAGGGCATTATTTGTAAAGTGCCCATATCTAGCACACATCCGAACTATACCAAAGCTTCTTATGAGGGGATTTCACACAAGGTCATCTTGTTGTCAGATGCACACACAGACTAGATAGACACATCTATATACACAGGCACCATGCGAGCCTGAAAAGACACATATGCAGATGGCCTTTGGTCAGTCCTCCCCTTCAAATGGAGTGGAATGTGCAATACTGTACTGTATTGTAATGGCTATTACTAAACTGGTGTGTTGCTATCTAACACAGATTGTTGGTACCAGTTTAAATCCCACATCCAAGCCACCCACAGGCATGATGAGCCACTCCCCCAGCTAGCAAGTGATACCATCATTTCCTAAGTCACAATGTGTTTTTGTTTTGGTGGTATATTTCTAGCAGTGGCTGTGGACCTGTCTGTTGCAATAGTCTATACCTTTTCCTGTTCCTGGAGTATAGTATCAGGGGTTGGGAGGGTGGCCTAATGGTTAAGGTGTTTGACTTACAAACACAAGGTGCTGGGTTTGAGTCTCACAAGGGATAATTGGCTAGGCTTAAAATGGCTCGCAAAGGCAGTTAGCCTAGTACTAACCTATGAACCTATGAACCTAAACATGTTGCTGAGATCTGTTATACCCATCCATGGCATTTAGATCTTGTTCCAATGCCAGTTCTGGTTCAAGTACTGCTTGTCTATGGCACCATTATACAGGAGATGTATAGAAAGGCTTGCAGTAGAATTCTATTCTACTGGCTACTGAATTTTTGTAAGTGTTACATCCCTTAGTTGGCCATACTGGTACATGTATACATGTTGGCAAAATAGTTGGTGTGTACAACATGCTGTGGGAACATCATTCCTATGGCCACAGCCTCCCTTTGGAGCTGCATATCATCCACAGCTTGTGTTATGCACAACTTCACCCTCATTATTCTGTGCTGTACCCATTGCCATGGACTTCTCAACCCTGTGTGACTTGTATTTCTTATCAGCTGTAGTTAGTGTTGGACACTGACCTCCCCAATTACCTACTGTAGCCATTCTTCCACATGTGGCCCAGTACTACAAATCCCCTGCATCATGTCCTTCACAAGGTTTTCATGGCATATAGTTACCACCCCACCCCCATAAAACCACAGGCAGAGTGTGCAGTGCCATGCTAGTGTCCTGAATTCCCAGTCACATTTACATAATAATGTCTGCCTCAGAGTAACTGACACCCAGCCCAGGATATTTGTTCTTGCTGAGGTACTTAACCAGGCAGGACTACTTTCTTAAATATAAATCCTTTCATAACTCTGTAAAGTTGCAAGTCTTTGCAAGTATTGGCCAAAAAATACCAAATTTTGTCCAGAATAACTTGGTGCCACAAAACTGCAAATACACTTTCCCCTCGATAGCCATTGAATAATCAGAGTGACCATGACTGATTGTATGTTAATGCAACTAAGTCAAGCAAGCTCATCAAGGGGAGTTAGAAGAAACTAAGTCCTTGAATGGAATAATAAGTCGGTGATCACCATTTACAACACCAAACTAAGTTTTAAGGAAAAAGTGCACAATTGTGCATGTATATGTTTCTGTGTGTGTGTGTGTGAGTACATGTATGCACTTGATCTCCCCCATTATTTGTCTTCGATTCTTTAATAAAGAAGCTGAGGACTGTAGCTAGATTAGAAGTGGGGTATAGTAATTACAATGCAATTCATGGTAAAAATGAATTTGTAACCGACACTGATTAGTGAATGCACAAACACTAGGCAAAAGGAACAAATGCAGTGCCTGTACCCCTCAGCTTCAGAACAAATCCTCTTTTAAATATACATGTGTGTGTGTGTGTGTGTGTGTGTGTGTGTGTGTGTGTGTGTGTGTGTGTGTGTGTGTGTGTGTGTGCGTATAAAACTCAAAAGACAGAATACACATTTGGTAAAAAGGTTTTTGTAAGTATAAAAAACAGAAAGTACAAATGAGAGAATGCTCATTTGAGTTAGTCATACATGATTGATGCCCAGACGCATTGACTGTGCATTCAAAGGGCACTCTTGGCATCTGTAATCGGCTGATGGCCCAGTACCTTGCTTGAGATGTGCCAAGTCATGTAGCCTCAGGTCAGATAACATGATTAAAGCTCAATAATCAAACATTGAGCAAAGTTGCTCTGGTACCAGATCCACTTATGAACAGCCTTACATTCAAATGTGCTGGTTTGTTATGGACTATCCATCATAATAACAGAAGTCCACAATAATTCCCCATTCAGATTTAAATTAGACAAACTCTTCCTTTGAATCACACCTCTCCAGTTATCTCTTTCATCTTGCACACTAGAAGTCTCCCTACGGAATTACAGAATCATTAGGTTGTACCCTACTGAGTACTATCTCCCCCACACTGTCTTAGAAAGCTGAAAACTTTGAATAGCTGTTACACTGCTATGTACAAGCAGATGCTTCCTTTCTGCAGTTCACAATTACATTGAGATGACACTTTCACTAACTAACACAAACTTCAACTGAGCTGCATATAGCAAAAGGTTTTATAAATATCTTATACGCAGATCCAAAGTCTCTCTTAAGTGGCATCTCCAGAGAAGAGATCACCCCTGCTCAGGAAACCTGCTTCTAGAAGCACATGTGTGTGTAGAAGTAAGACAAAGTCAATCAATTTGGTACTTTTAAACAACTCACAAAACTTTTGACTTTACCATTGGTGAGATGACATTGCGAAAACCAATTTTCATTATCGAGATATGGTCTATCTTAATCATCCTGTTCCTGAATGTCACTTTAATGATATCACACCAGACTTCTGCACAGTGGCCCAGTGCAAAGGTTTTGAACATAGCATGGCCATGCTACATGGGTCATCTTGCCATTAGGCATTTGCCTGGAAATGCCAGCTCAAAAGCTTGTCTCCAGGGGTCAGTCCCAGTACCCTTGCTCAGGATAAGGATCTTTGGACCTTCTCTTAGACCACGTTTCTAAGGGTAACCATGTCAGGACCAAAGAGGTTTTGGTGCAGGTTGCATTGTCTGCACTGTTGACAGTCTTGCAATCTCTATAACACAGGAGTTAAGGGAGTGTTGCTCATTTGCAACCTTAGCTTCAGTTAGAAAGCTCCATTTAAAAAACTCTTTTTAAGCAGACTTTACACCATCTAAGAATGTGCTCACTATTTACAACGAAGTAATCCATGCAGACATACTAAGACATACTAAGACAAGCAGGAGTCCTTTCTGCTGTTCAGTATGAACAAACTCTTATAACAATATAATTATAATGCTTGTTTTACATTTGTTTACTGGGAAAGTCCAGCTGGACATGTGTCATTTTTCAGTGGAGGCCCGGGGAGAAAAGCTCCATCTAATAAAGAACATAGTAGAGTACAGCATATAATTAAACAGCTGAGATTGTATATAAAATACATTGAGAAAAGTTGTCGGTACCCTCATTGTACTGATAATTTAACCATTTAGAACTAAAGAAACATCTTGTGTGGCGTTGGCATTGGTGGTACTACTTATAATTATTTACAATGCGTTCTCAGTCACATTAAGGTTATAGAAGTGGTACTATATAGTTGAGCAAGGAGGTTTAGAAGGTGGGCTAAGGAGTAGAGTGGGACAGGGAAGTGGACTATCCTGGGGATGTACAGGAACAGAGCCAGGATTTTGCAAGGTGTATTTTTAGGAGATTTTTAAAGTGTTTTGTTGAGGGAGTGGTCACTAAAGAGTTTGGTAGGTGGTTCCAAAGCTTGGAAATATAGTTGGAGAAAAGTGACTTGTAGGAGGAGCTTATTGTTAGAGCAAAAGGATCCTGAAGCAACTTATGGTAGAATAATGTCTTTAAGGGCTGGGGTGTTTTCAGGGTGATGGATTATTTTATGAGCTAAGGTTAGTTGACTGAAGTGTAGGAGTTGTGTGAGTTCAAGCCAATTTAGCTGTTTTACTGCTAAACAATGATGTGACTTATAAGAAGTGTTAGTGGCAAATTTGGAGATTTTATTGTAGCATGCTTCAAGTTTTTCAACGTCTGTTTTACGGAGGTTTGTTAAGATTGGGGATGCATATAGGAGTGTTGATAGTAGATGTGTCCTGGTAATTGTAGTTCTTGTATTATTTGTTAGAAATTGTTTATTTCTATATAGGAGGCCAAGTTTTTTGTGAATTTTTTGATGGTTTGGTCTAAATAGAGATCACATTTCAGGGTGTTGTCTATTGTAACCCCAAGCAGTTTAGTATGGGCAGTTGGAGTGACCGTAGTTTTGTTTTTAGAGAAGATGTAGAAGGTTGTAGGAGGAGAATTGATTCTAGAGGGGTGGAAGAGCAGAAGGTTTGTTTTATTGGGATTTAGTTTAAGTTCAGAGTTGGTTAGCCAGGTTTCTACAGATAAAAAGGAGTCTTGAGTAATGGCTTGAAGTTAATTCAGGGTAGAGGCAGAGCAGATCAAAGTGGAGTCATCAGCGTATTGAATCACCCTGGCATGGGGAGTGGTGGAGTGAAGCTAATTGGTAGACAGAGAATAGAAGGGGTCCAAGGATGGAGCCCTGTAGGACCCCTAAAGTGACTGGGAGGAGGGGTGAGAGGGATTGTTGCCAATGGACTGCTTGCTGACGGCCTGTTAGGTAGCTTTGAAACCAAGTATTAGCAGTATAGGTGAGGTTATGGGAGGAAAGGACTGAAATGAGTTAACTATGGTTGACCATGTCAAAGGCCTTTGACGGGTCAAGAAATATGGCTGATACAATTTGGGTGATGTTTCTGTGATGGTTAACAATGTTTGTAAAGGACAGCAGGGCTGTTGTAGTACTATGTGCAGGACAAAAACTGTATTGGGTATGGCATAGGAGATTGTGAGAAATGAGGTATTCCATGAGTTGGGAGTGTACAACTATTTCCAGAATTTTAGATAGGGGTGAAAGAATGGCAATGGGGTGATAGTAAGTTCACGAGAGCTACCATCTTTGTGAAGTGGCAAGATGTGAGAGATTTTCCAGATAGTGGGCACGTATGCTTCTGTTATTGATCTGTTTATGAGTAAGGCTATTGGGTAGGAGATAGCTTCTGCTGCAATTTGTAGGCATTCTGCAGGCAGATTGTCAGCTGCTAAAGTGGTTGGCTTCAATTTTTTCAGCATTTTTCTAATGTATTGGATGGGAACTGGGCTTAGCTTAAAGTCGCTGGTGGTGTTATGTGGGGGTATATTATGGTTATGTTTTTGGGGGGTAGAATTAGACTTAGTCTGGTTGTAGGCCAGAGTTTGAATGGATTTGATGAATTAAATGTTGAATTGGGTAGCCACATTTTCATAATCGTTAGTTGTTTTTGGAGTGGGAGTAGTAGATTTGCCTGGTTGCAATAGGTTATTAACTGCAGCCCAGAACTTTTGTGGATTTTTCTGATGTTTGGTTTGGATGTTTTGATAGTAGTTGGATTTGTCAGCTTTAATTTGTTTTTTTAACTTTGTTACAAAGTTCAAAGAAATGTTACTTAGTAGTCCTGGTTTTCTTTTTATGAAACTGTAACTAGGCCTTATCCCTGGATTTGAGTAGGGATCTAGTTTCCTTGATTAATCAGGGTGTATAATTGGATTTGACTCTGATGTTTCTAGGTGGTGCATGGGTGTTGAGAATGTCAAGGAAAGTATTATTAAAGGAGACTACAGCATCATCTAAGGGCAGTTGTTTGAGATGTTCCCAGTGACAATTTTTAAGGGCAGAGATAAATTTATTGGGATTAAATTTTTTTGGATCCTGATTGTACGGAAGGATGTTTGCTGTGTTAGATGGTTGTGGTCTCTTAGGAGAAAGGTTGGGCAGTGGTCATTCAGGCTGTCAGGGAGGCAGCCTGAGTCAGCTGAAAGGTGGGAAGAGTTGACTAGACTCCAGTCTAGTAAGTGTTTATTTTATTTTTTATTGATTTTATTATTAATTATTTATTATTATTATTTTATTAATTATTAATTTTATTTATTTATAATAAATCAATACTATACAAATAAATAAATAAATAAATAGATATTTCGTATAAGCATGCAAATCATGTCAATTTATTTATTTATTTACATTTGCTTACTGGGTATTGTCTGATTGGGCCAGGAACCTGTTTTCAGTGGAGACCTGGGGAGAAAAGATCCAACAAGTTATTAACAGTAAAACAGCAGTGAAAAACAAAAATACAGCGTATCACTTACCATGTAAAAATACAGAGATATTTGATTAAAAAGTAACAAAGGGGCTAGTTCACAACTAATTCAAATTAAAAGAAAAAACACTTTATTCAACACTTTGGAAAGCGTTTTGATATGCTTATGCAGCACTTTGGCTTCATTCTGATTCCAGTCTTTTAGTTTGAATTGGTTTTGAACTGGACTGGATTGGAATGGATTTATGTGTTTTATTAGTTCCCAACTAGTTCACAATATACAGTTCAGTATACAAATAATGATATCAAGAATAATAAACTTTTTTTAATCATAGCTGTTAGGTTAGAAGAAGAGAAACAAACAGACAAATAATAACTCGCTGTATTTGATTTAGTTGATCTAGTCAGAGTAAGAGATAACATGGCAGTGGAATTAGGCTGGAACTGTGCAAGAGCACAGTCAGTGATTAGTGAGGTGTTCTTTTAGGAGTAGTTTGAATTTGTGACTGTCTGAATTTTTCAGGATGTGCTGGGGTAGTAAGTTCTAGGTTTTGGCTATTTTATTAGAGTAAAGTGAGTCTCCGTAGTAGTTATGAGATTTAGTTACCTTTAGAATTAATTTGTAATATGATCTAAGGGCTAAGGTTTGTATTAGGTTGAAATAGGTCAATGAGAGCAGGGCAGTTGTTAGGTATATGCATGATGTTGTGGGCAATAGTTAGTTGGTTGAGAGATAACAGGTTGGGTAGTTCAGACCAGTTAAGTTGGTGAAGTGCAGAACAGTGATGAGATTTGTGGAGTTGGTTTACTGCAAACTTGGCTATATTGTTATAGCAGGACTCTAGGTTATTCAAATAGGACTTGTGCAGGTTGGTAAATATTTCAGAGCAATAAAGGAGGGTAGATAGTAGGTGGGATCTGGCTGAGCATAGTCTGGCATTGTTGGTTAGGTATGGGTTGGCCCTATAAAGTTAGCCAAGTTATCTCTGGAGCATTTCTCCCCGGGCCTCCACTGAAAACAGGATCTGTGGAACCTAGTCGGACTTTCCCGGTCAAAAAATGTTAAATAAATAAATAAATAAAAGTTTGATGTGTATTTTTTTAACTGCAAGTGATATATATTTGTCAAATTTTAGACAGTTATCTATTGTTACACTTAGAAGTTTAGTTTGACTGGCTGATTCAATTGTTGTATCATTAAACAAGAAGATGGAAAGATGGGGTTAGTTATTTGTAGCTTTTTTATTACAGAAGACCATTAGCTTAGCTTTGTTTGGGTTAAGTATGAATTGATGATTGGTGAGGTAGTCTTCTATGTCTTGGAGAGATTTTTTGTGTTTTTTTCTTATAGTTTCTGAGGTAAGGGGGCAGAGCAGATAAGAGAGGCATCATTGGCATATTGAAGGATAGAGGCTAGTTGAGTGGAGTTACTAAGGCTACTGGTAAATATGATGAAGAGGAGAGGTCTGAGGATGGAGCCTTAGGGGACTCTGACAAAGATGGGTAGTGTGACGCCCCACCACTGAACCAGTAATCAAGGAGCCTCAATCCTCACCATTTGCATCAGTGGGGACATACGCTGAGAGGGTGACAAGGTACACACACAGTATTACTAGATGTAGCTCTCTGCATCAAGTGCAATTTCCCTTAAGAGCACACAGAGACCACAGTCAATCCGGGGATGGTTTCTCCCTCTTTCTCCAGATCCCCAGTAAGACTCCCCACTGGCACAGCTAGAGAGTTGAGATCTCAGCTGAGTGGCTAAGCCAAGACCTCCAGCACCCTCTCTGTCCAACCAGTGCTTTGTGTCCCTGCCCAAGTAACTGACACATGTACTCTTTGAGGTTTGATTTATATATATATATATATATATATATATATATATATATATATATATATACATACATACACACACACACACACACACACACACACACACACACGCACACACACACAAACAGACACACACACATACACCTGGGAAAGGCTGGCACAGGTTTACTAGCTCTGCCCCCTTTTGCCCACATAATAAGGCAGTTATCCCTGTCACCAGCCAGCCCCTTATCAGCTACTTTAAGGCCCTTAATGAAGGGTGTCCAATCTTACTGTGTAAGGTTACTATTAATACAAAGTGTAGTTTGACCAAGAGCAAGGCTATTAAGAGTGGCCTAAATAAATATGCAAGTACTCTCAGGACTTAAATATCTCTAGACAGATCAGCTACACTCTTCTTCTTCTTTCAGCTTTTCCCAGTTAGGGGTCGCCACAGTGGATTAAATGTTTAAATATATTTAATAATAAATAATAAAAGAACAAGACAATACTAAATATATATTTACAGTGACATCAGAGTTTAAAATCACAGGAAATATTTAAAACAACATTGTAGGACAGTCTCAAATAAATGAAGACAAATATCTAAACTAAGCTTTGCTATATTCCTGACTATATCTAAGAGAGTTACTGTTTCATAGAAACTTACTTACAGAGCAAGGCAGATGTGATGAATTGATCTTCTGTAGTTGTTGTTGTTGTCAGGTCAAACACAGAATACTCTCTCTAAGAGAGTTCTCAGATTAATATCTCAAATATTATTGCTGGGATAGCTTGCAGAATGACATAATTTCTTGCCATCTGACTATATCCCAGATGAAATCCCCACTGCTGGAATCTGGCAGTATTTAGCATCTACCTGTGAAAATACATAAACCTCAGATATTTGGCAGATGCTGGAAATCATAAAGCAATCGCATTCCTTTGCATTTCAAAATGAGTAATTACTTCACACTAAAGAAAATAAAGAAAGTTCCCTGGTTTTAGACATTGTGTCTCCTTGCTGCATTTAAACTGAAAGATAACTTCCATTTATGGCCTAGTCATAAAGTAATTTAATTTCAGTTATTTTTCTGAAGTTTGCTAGATTGAAGCTAACCTCCTGTGTTCTAGTTTCCACTGTTAAAATATATACATTTAAACAGTTACAATAGTGCATGTACATTTTTTGGCCTTTTCCAGTAAGGTACACTGTGGTTACATTTCAAACATAATTTTGCAAATACCTACAAGTGGTTTGTTATACACATGACATACAGTTCTAATATATTTGTATCTTATATACATCATGTTGATATTCACAAATAACATATAATTATTTACAAAATTCCATATAGCTGTGCTGGCAGTATATCCCTTTCTCACAGGTAGTAGGGGGTGAGTTTGTTCTCTCATTTTGTAGACTGCTGTTGATTAGAAAGATAGCTGTGAAACCAAGTGATGGATGTTGTACTAAGATTATATGTCACTAATTTGTTGAGAAGTATTAAGTGGGAAAATGTATTGAAAGCTTTGGACATATAGAGGAAAACTGATGAGGCAAGTTGGCCTTCATTTTTGAGGAGATTTATGGTGTTAGTAAAACTTATAAGTGGAGTATTAGTGCTATGCTTAGGTCAGAAGCCATGTTGAGATTTGGATAAAATGTTGTTCTTAAGGAAATGGTAAAGGAGTTGTTGATGAATGCATTTTGCTAAGATTTTGGCTAGGGGGGAGAGAGTGCCAATTGGTTGATAGTTTGAGAAGTCTTTAGAGGGTCACCTTTGTGAAGGGGATGGTATGAGATATTTTCCAGAGGAGAGGTACATATTGCTCAGAGATGGAGCAGTTGATTAGTCTGGATATAGGATAGGAGATGGAAGAAGGTGCTAGTTTTAGAAATTCACTGGGGAGTTGATTGGCTACAAGACTACAGGATTTTAATTTGGCTTGGAGATTTTTTATTAGTAGTTGAAGAGATTAAAAAAATAACCAGACAGCAGGATACATAGCTTGAATAAATCTGTTTCTCCTTTCTCAACTATTTACAATAACCTTATTTTTTTTTTACCTTGAAATGTCAAATGATTGGTAAGCTACAGGAAGTCCAGGTTTAAGCAATTTTACTTTTCAAGGAGTAATTCCACTTTAGACAAGCAAGTTCAATGTTATTTAATACTTGATTAAAACACAAAAACAAAAATTAAATCAATAAGAATATAACCAAATTAAAAGTATAAAATACTGTTTTTTGTTTAAGTATCATCAAAGAAAGTTTCTATCAAAGTATTACTCTGTAGTGTCATGTTGACAAACCAACTAACTAAAGTTTTGCTAGAACAAATGCTGCATGCATATCTCTATCTTTCTGTCTGTTTGCAACACACATAAAATAAGTAGGTTAAAATACTCCTATATGAGACCCTGTACTTTTCAAAGCAATTAATTTAATTTAATTACAAACAATTTACAACTTATTTAATAACTATTATGTTTTGATAAAAAATAAAAAAGTATATCATGTCTTTGGAAAAATATCACTTATCTGACTATCAAGAGAAAGAATCATGAATGAAGTTAAAGCTTACTATCTTTACCACAAATATCTGATTGCTTCTCAGCTATATATGGATTATCAGTAAGATAAAAACAGTGCTGTTTTT
The DNA here is from genome assembly GCF_019279795.1 of Protopterus annectens. Classification (NCBI taxonomy): domain Eukaryota; kingdom Metazoa; phylum Chordata; order Ceratodontiformes; family Protopteridae; genus Protopterus; species Protopterus annectens. The sequence continues at coordinate 859,479,100 of NC_056746.1, read as the reverse complement.
TATTAATGTTATGGAATCCTGTTAATCATGATTTATTTAGAATCCGAAAATATTCCCATCATCTACATTCATACACGTACACATACACACACACACACACACACACACACACACACACACACACACACACACACACACACACTCTGCACTTTTGCTTCTCAACAAAAATGCTTTCATAAATGTATGCAGCATACAGTTTTCTATTTTCAGAAGGCTGCTAGGAATATTTTCTTTTTATATTCTTCAAACACCAGTCTGAAGTAACTCATATGAAACTATACTGTCCTTGAAGAATGGATGAAAGGTCTGCAGTAAAAGAAGCAGTTTGGATTTTTTTCTAAATAATAAACCTTGTTAGTAAGTATTATTTGTCTCGTTTTTTAAACTAAGGCATTATATATATATATATATATATATATATATATATATATATATATATATATAATATTTTAGGTCTATTTTCTGATTGTAGTAGTGGTGGTGTATATTTTTGATAGTAATTGTTGCCCACACTACAAATCAGTTATTTATTTAAGCATGTTTGTACAGGTATTTTATAAGTGTTTAAAATATTTTTAGGACATGTTGAATATGTAGTAAAATTTTGTTGTTTTATAATTGTGTAGAAATACATCTGTTAGTTTATATTTGTTTATTGCTGGTGAATTAAGGCATATGTCTTTAAGGTAGCAGTATTTTGATTAAACAATTAATTAATTGATTTCATCTAGAATTGCCCAGTGGCTGTATAAAAAGCAGCTCTTGAGCTTATGTTAGTTATCTTGATAAAGCCTGGGAGAGCCTGGGTGAAAGCGCTTGATTCAATTCTATGTCCTGTTTTGTCGAAAATGGATTTTATTCTTGAATTAAAAGTATTTTATCCACAGTACGTTTGATCTCTGGCCGTGGACTTTCTTGTTTTTACCTGGTTTGGTTTGCCACTTTTGGATTTTATTCTGTGACTTGAGGATACAGGGTTGTCGATGTATCTATTAGAGTTTATGAGTTGGATAAAACTGAGCAGAGCAGTAGTGGTGTTGTGGTGAGGTCAGAAACGTTGAGTGTTGGAGTGGAGATTGTTATTGTGAAGATGGAAAAGGACTTTTGAATTAATGCATTTTTCTAATATTTTGGAGAGTGGCGGTAGAATGGCTATAGGTGGGCAATTGGAGAGGTTGGTGGATGTTCCCCCTTTATGTAGAAGTATTCTGTGGGATTTTTCGAGGGTGGCAGGGACGTAAATTTCTCCAAATGATGTTTTTATGATTATAGATACAGAGTATGCTAGAGCATCTGCAACGATTCTGCAATATTTTGGTGGCAGGTTGTCAGCAGCTGGTGTGGAATTTTTTTTTTAGTTTTAGGAGGTGCTTTTTGATAGAACAGTTAGATACTGGGTAGAGGAGGAAAGGATTTTTTGTGGTGATTAATACTGTTTGGAATTGTGAAGATGATGAGTGTTTTTTTTTTGTTAAGGGAGAGGACAGAGTGTATGAAGTATGTATTGAATTGGGTAGCTATAGGGACTGAGTTGTTGTTTGCAGTTGGTGAAGGAATTGTTGTTTGGCCTGGATGTAATACTCTTTTGATTTTGTTCCAAAAAAGCTTAGGGTTCTGTTGGAGGTTGTCTTGAAGCTTGGAAAAGTATTTAGTTTTCTCTGTCTAAAATATTGCCATTATTGTGGTGTTTTGTCAGTAGTCCATGCTTTCTAAGCTTTATCTCTGTTTCGCATGAGTTGCCTGGCTTCTCTTTTGAGCCATTGGGCAAGGCTGGATTTGATTCATATTGGTCTGATGGGAGTTAGTTCATTTAGTACTTAAGGAATGTGTTGTTAAAGTGAGTTACAGTGTCATCTCAGGGTAAGTATTTTAGAATATTCCATTTGTAAAAAAAAACACTTTATTCAGCTGCTTTTACTGTATTTGTCTTTCCTCCTCCTGCTCCATTACTTCATCTTGCTTTTTCTGCTACTTACTGCGGCTTCTTCTCTATAGTGCTCAATTGCATATTTTCTGTTACATTTGTTACTGCTTGTTTATAGCCTGTTTAAATTGTAAGTGTTATTCTAAGCCACTTAGTTTTGGTTTAACCACTTGGGCTTTAGGCTAACCCCTTAGCACTCCCTGGCCTTTTCTCTCAGATTCTGAAAAATATGGATGGACAATTTCCTACAGTTTCCCTGCCAATCTGGTTGATATGGGCATCCTGAGACAGTGTAGCAACTGCCTCATGTACATGGACAACCATCTACTACTACCACCTAGGAACACAATTTGTGAGAGATGCAGTCACATTAGGAACCATGAGTCCAAGCTCTCTCCCTCACAAGCCAGCATATCTGGCACTGAGAAGGTTGTCAACACAATCACTACACCTCAAACACCACCCATACCAACACAACACACCACACACCCACATATGTGGAGGTCCTCAACAAAAACATACTCAAACAAAGGCTAGGTGAAAACTTCCAAGGCAAATACACATGTGATCTCCACAGCCCTCCATACCACATACCATGCATAGTTCACACACCTGTGTCTCACAACCACTAAGGCTTAACCATAAACCCAACTTATTAGTCATAGGTGACTTCATTGTGAGACACACAGATGTGCCTCTCACCAGGCTGTATAAGGAGAAAGTCATGGTTAGTTGTCTGTCAGGGGCCAGAATCCGCTATATCACACACACGCTGAAATCTCTCAACAACAGGTACTGTTATGACTCTGTCATAGTCCATGTTGATGTAAATGACTTGAGATGTACTTCCCTGGACTATATGAAGAGAGACATGATAGAACTCGCTGAATATGTGTCCCAGGCAGGTATGTCTCTAGCCTTAAGCAGCATTCTACTGTCACCCAGAATGATGCCTGAATACAAACAGAAAATGATTGACTTTAACAATTGGCTTAGTTTCTGGTTTCATTCCAGGGGGATCCAGTACCTGACAGCCTGGGAAGATATGATCGACAGACCATGATGTTTTGCCAGAGATGGCATGCATCTGTCTCACCTGGGCTTCAGGATTCTGGCAAAGTCTCTTGTCTCCCCTATAGTGCCTTTTTTAGGAAAAGTGATGAGGTTAAAACTACCAACATAAAACTTTCAACAAAACACAAATTAAAGGTCATGCTGCTAAATGCTAGGAGTCTAAACATGAAACTGCACTTATTGCGAGTATTCCTAACCCTGGAAAATGCTGACATCTGTGTGGTCACAGAAATCTGGTTCAAAGCTGCGGAGAGCACTCCAGCCTTACCTGGTTACTCATCCTATCATACATTCAGACCCAAAACTGTGGGTAGTAAAGCCAAAGGAGGTGGAGTTTCAATATATATTAAAGACATACACACCTACAGGCTGGTCAAACAGTGTGACGCACAGGAGACACTCCAAGTGCAGTTAACTATTGACAAGACCCCTATACAAATCATAGCTAGCTAATGGCTCCCAAATCTGACCCAAGATGCCCAAACTGACTATCTAGACCTCTTTAAATCTATCAAGATTCAACCCTTTATCCTGATCCTGGGTGCTTTAACTACCCAAACATAGACTGGAAGAACTACTCTTGCCAGAACACAAATGCCCAGATATTCCTCAATTTTATCAATGCAAATGCTTTAGAACAACTAGTCGATGCCCCACCAGAGGTGATAATATCTTGGACTTGGTATTTACCAACATGAGTAACCACTGCAGCATCCCTGCAGTATCATCCTCCCTTGTAAGATCTGACCATAAAGTGGTCATGTTTGAAGTCACCATCTCCCCCGACCCCTCTCTAGCTACGGTCAATCAAAAAAACTTCTCCAATGTTGATTATAGCCTCCTGAGGGATAGTATACACAGCTTCACAGCCCTCTCCCCCTCTCTAGGAACTGGCACCAGTATCCAAAACTATACCAAATTACTATACGAACATTTATATAGATGCATGGAATCAGGAATACCTGACAGGACTAAATCATTCTCCGCAAGGAAGAGTAAACCTGTCTGGTGGACATCTGCAATAAATAAACTCTATAACAAAAGAAAAAAATTGCTGACCAGGACCAAGAAGGAGCAGGTGCCCAATTGGAAGCAATCTCTCCTTAGCTTAAACAAGCAAATAAGAGCACTAGTGAAATCCTCCAAAGCAAACTTTGAGTCCAAATTGGCCACATCTACTAGAGACAATCATAAGGCCTTCTCCACATATGTCCATAATCTCAAAGGCAGCACCCAAATCTGTTCAGAACTGATGGTCAAGGACACCACATATACAAATGCCGCAGCTATAGCAAACTTGCTGGCTGACAGATTCAGTGAAAATTTCACCCCTCTGTCCCCCCATCAGGACATTTCCAGTACCTGCCCCCTTCCCCTTATATCTAGGGATCAGATCATCACTGCTCTCTCAAAGACAAAAAATACAGTCTCCATGGGACCTGATAACATCCCAGGCTGCATTCTACATGAACTCAGGCAGGAACTTGCAGCACCATTAGGCACCCTATTTAATAAAAGCCTGAGTACCAGTTTTGTCCTAGCTGAGTGAAGGACAGCCACTGTCATCCCTTTACACAAAGATGGAGCATCCACTGGTCTGGGAAATTATAGACCCATCAGCCTAACTAGCCTGATTTGCAAGACCATGGAATGGATTATCATGGAACTCATTAACAAGGACATTGGCAACCTCCAAACACTCAATCCCACACATTTTGGCTTCATCAAGGGAAGGTCATGTCTGTTAAATTTGGTCGACTTTTTTGAGACAGTCACCAAAGCCATGGATGAGGGGAAGACAGTGCACACTGCCTACCTTGACCTGGCGAAAGCTTTTGACACTATTCCCCACTCGGGCATAATAGATAAACTCTCTCAACTAGGCATCAATCTGTATGTTGCCAAATGGGTAGTCAACAAGCTCACTGACAGAACCCACCTAGTCAAAATAGGGGAAGCCACCTCAAGCAGTAGAGCCGTATTGAGTGGCGTACCCCAAGGTTCATTCTTGGGGCCTCTGTTATTTGGGATATACTTTTCTGAGATACAGGCCAAACCAGTGGGCTATTGCTGACCAAGTTTACAGATGACTGCAAGTTTGGAGTTGTCATCAATTCCCCTAGTGACGTGGACATCCTTCAAGAGGGTCTCACCCAAACAATGACTGGTGCTAGAAACATGGCCTCAAGCTGAATACAAAAAAATGTATCATCATCCCCTTTGGGGAGCAAGATGTCCCCACAAATTATGACATAAATAACAACGTTCTATGCATGCAGTTAGTCATGAGGGATTTGGGCACCCATATTGATAGCAGCCTGACTTTTGACCACCATGTTGTTTCCATTGTACAGAAAACTTTCTACATGGCCCACCTCATAAGTAAGGTTATCTCATCCAGGGACAATGAGGTTGTGACACCCGTGCACTGGCCCAGCAATCAAGGAGCCTCAGTCCTCACCACCAACACCAGTGAGGGGTGTCCATATAGGAAAAGGATAATAAATACACATACAGTAAAGTACAATTTCCCTTAAGAGCACACAGAGATCACAGGCAGTCTGGGGCTAGTTTCTCCCTTTCTCTCCAGGTCCCCAATAAGACTCTCCACTGGCACAGCTATAGGGTCCAGATCTCAGCCTAGTGGGCAAGCTAAAACCTCCAGCACCCTCTCTGTCCAAACAGTGCTTCATGTCCTTGCCCATGTAGCTGACACACACACACTTTCAGATAAGAGTTTTATACAACCACACAGACACTCCTGGGGAAGGCTGGCACAGGTTCTCCAGCTCTGCCCCTTTTACCCAGACTATACGGTAGTACCACTTGCCACCACCCACTAATATTTATCAGCTACTAAAAGGCCTTTATGAAAGGGTGTCCAGTTATTACTGTGCAGTATTATTATCCAAATGGTAAGTGCAACTGAACAGTCAATGCTTATTGGAGTGGCTTGGCCAGTATCACTATATACATGCAATGCACTCTAGAGCTTAAATTATCTCTACACAAAACAGACACAGTTGAAAGGTTACACTATTTAATAATAAATAATAAAAACACAAGACAATACTTCTTACTACATGGTGCTAGTCAAGAGTTCAGAGATCACAGAGAAAAACTTAAAATAATACAGTAGAAAATTTCTGACATCAATACAAAAAAAACTAATCTAATCTTCCTAGTTCCTAGCTATATCTAAAAGAAAACACAGTTCTAAAATAAACTTACATATAGAAGACAGGCAGAGTGCTGGTGAGTTGGATGTTCTCAAGACAAATGTTTGAATGCTCTCATTCTTTCTGTCCTTAAATTGATAACACAGTACCACTGATTCATTTCAGATTACATAATTTCTTTCAGGTTCCCAGGCTAACAGAAACTCAGAGGTTAATAGCCCTTTTGATCTTGCAGTTGGTCAGGAAGCCAGAGCAATAAAAGAAATTATACATGTAAATTCTGACATTAACTCTGGCCTCAAAACAATAGGCAGAATACTTCCCTCTAGACATCTCAGCTCCGAGTTTTAGATCATAGAATTTCACAATGCTTGACTTATCAGCTTTCTTACAGCTGAGTGCACTGTTGTTACATTTCTTTTATTTCAACATCCAATACAGTCTTTTCACATTTAAGAAAACAAGCCTGTAGCTTACATTAATATTTATAAATGACAGAATAATCTATAAAATTCTATCTAGTTAGGCTGACAGCCTTCCCTATCTTCACCCCCCCCCCAGAGAACGCAAGCTATTTTTTCAAGTGACCCTTGAGAAACGTTGCTTGAGATGGTTAGGTCTATCTCAGTATACCTTACCCCATTTCCTGTCTTGAGATCCCATCTGCGTTGGCATTGCTAATCCCACTGCTATGCTGCACTGACATATCATATGTTTATAACTCTAGGCTCCATCTTAACATAGCACAGCAGCACAGCAGTGGGATTAGCAATGCCACTGCTGCACTGACATATAATATGCTTGTAACTTTAGGCTCCATCTTAGCAACTTAGCATTTTGTTGGCTGGCTCAGTGTAACCATGTTAGGAGATTGTGATCTGTAACTACAGTGAATTTCCTTCCGTACAGATAAGGCTAAAGTTTCTGCAGTGTCCACACTATGGCTAGACATTCCTTTTCTACAGCTGCATAGCATTCCTCCCTGGGTTGAAGCCTATGACTGAGATAAACCACTGTGTGCTCTTCTCCCTCTGAAGAAATCTGGCTAAGTACAGCCCCCCCACCCCATGGTTCGAAGTATCCACCTGCACAACAAATTATTTGCTGTAATCTGGACTGGCTAATCCAGGGGGTCCTCCCAAAACTTCTTTAAGCTCCTGGAATGTCTGCTCACATGCTGGGGTCCACACTACCTTATCTGGTCTGTTCTTCCTTCTCAGGTCTGTGAGGGGAGTAGCTATGGTACTGTAACTGGTGGTGGACCTTCTGTAGTACCCTGCTATCCCTAGAATGTCCTCACCTGCTTTTTGGTAACAGGTGCAGGCCATACCTGAATGGCCTTCACTTTGGCAGGTTCTGGCCTGATCTTATCACTCCCCACTCTATGTCCCAGGTAAGAGACCTCTGCCATACCCACCTGACATTTGTTGGGCTTAATAGTCAACCCTACCCTCTATAGTCTGCCCAGCACCTCCCTGACATGCTGAAGGTGCTCTTGCCAGGAATGACTGTAGATGGCAATATCATCTAGATAAGCAAGGAGGGCAAACCCTCCTGCTCCTGCTAGGATATGATCTACCAGCCTCTGGAAAGTTGCTGGGGCATTTTTCATCCCAAAGGGCATCTTTGTGAACTCATACAAGCCAAAAGGAGTCACAAAGGCTGACTTCTCTCTAGCACTGGGAGTCAAGGGCACCTGCCAGTAACCCTTTGTAAGATCAATGGTTGTAAGATGCTTAGCCCCACCCAACTATTCTAGGGCCTCATTTGTCCTAGGCATGGGGTAAGCATCTGACTCTGTGTGACTGTTTAGTGTACTGTAGTCCACACAGAACCTGGTGCTGCCATCTTCCTTTGGCACCAGCACCACTGGGGAGGCCCAGGGACTGTTGGACTCTTGAATTACCCCTAGTTCAAACATCTCCTGTATCTCCTCCCTCAGAGTCTGTTTGACTCTCTCAGACACCCTATAAGGGGCATGCCTAATAGGCCTTTGTGGTCCTGTATCTACCTGGTGCTGCACCAAGTGGGTGCAGCCTAGTTTCCCAGTGAACATGTCCTCAAACTCCTGTAACACTGCTCGGAATTCTTGAACCAGGGTAGGAGATAGCTGCTGGGACATTGCTACCCCTTTCACTAAGGAGTCAGTCTGAGCCTCACTGAGAAGATCAGTCACCAGATCTCTCTCAGATACCTCCTGCAGCCCACTGCAAATACTCAGCACAAGGGCCTCCCTATCATAGCAAGGTTTCATCATGTTAACATTGTACAATTTGTGCTCCTGCCTCCTACCTAGCAGTTCTACCATGTAGTTAACATCATGTACCTTTCTTACCACCTTGTTGGGTCCCTCCCAAGCTGCTTGCAGCTTGTTGTGTCTGACAGGAATGAGAACCATTATCTGCTGCCCTACAGCATACTCTCTAGCTTGAGCATTCCTGTCATACAGATCTTTTTCTGCTGCTGGGCTTCTGCCAGGTTTTCCTGGGCCAAGCCCATGAGGTCCCTGAGCCTTATCCTGAGGTTTATCACATATGCCACAACAGACTCCTTGTGAGATTCACACTCACCTTCACTGTCATCTCAAATTAAATCTAGAGGTCCCCTCTCCCTATGCCCATACATCAACACAAAGGGTGAAAAACCTGTGGATTCCTGGGGAACCTCTCTTTAAGTAAACAACAGATGGGGCAAATATCTGTCCCACTCCCTCTTAAACTGGTCTGCAAATGCCCATAGCATGGAATTGATTGTAGAGTTTAACCTCTCAACAAGACCATTAGTCTGGGGATGGCAGCTGGTGGTCCATCAGGTGCTTCACCCCACAGTACTTCCACAGACAAGCCAGCAGGTCTGACATGAAAATGGCACTTCTGTCAGTCAGTATTTCTTTTGGGAAACCTACTCTGCTGAAAATCTCTAACAAAACATTTGCCACCTTTTCTGTTTCAATGGAGGACAAAGCCACTGCCTCAGGGTATCTTGTAGCATAATCTACTACCACTAGGATAGACTTTATTTCTGTGGAAAGTGGGGTACTCAGAGGCCCCACAATATCCATAGCTACCCTCCGAAATGGCTCCTTAATCACAAGGAACGGCATCAAAGGAGCTCTCACCTTGTCTCCTGCCTTGCCTACCTTTTGGCACTGCTCACAGGTCCTGCAGTACCCTGTTACATCTCTGGAAATTCTAGGCCAATAGAAGTTCTGCATAATACATCTCTTTGTACGTTTTATGCCCATATGACCTGCAAAGGGAGTATCATGGGCTATGGCTAGAAGTGCTAGATGGTAGGTTTTAGGTACTACCAACTGCTGTACCCTCTCACCTTCTAGCCCTCCCTCAGTGGTCCACTCTCTGTACAGTAACCCTTTGTCTCAGTATACAGATTCCCCCTTCCCTTGAGAAGTGCCTCACTAGCTACCTGCCTCAGGCCTTGCAATGTAGGGTCTTAGAGCTGAGCCTGTCTCAAGTCTTTCTTTGTAACCCTTCCCAGCTCCCCTTCCGCAGGAAGTCTAGCATCCTCTGACAGCGGTGCCTCACTGTCAGCCTGGGTAGTACTACTACTCATTCCTACCTTTGCAGTCACTCTGTCCAAGGGAACATCAGTACCCACAAGCTGCTATAGCTCACATTCAGTCTCTCTGCTACAGAGTAGCTCCCTCTCTGAAGTAACCACCTCACCAGTCCTGGCTGCATGTATGCAGTCTGTCTGGGTCTTCCCCAGGCTACCAGACCCACATGCTTGTCTCTTAGCCTGACTGCTTTTAAATGCACAAGCACATGGTACTACCTCATCCAAATCCTTCCCTATCAGGACATCTGCAGGATGGTAGTTTGGTACCCTTGTTGTCTCAAGACAACCTGCTATTGGCATTTTGTCTTTCTCACTTACTGGCTCTCTCACCTTTTGTTCCCCACCTTGCCTCCATGCTCATCTGTATGCCACATGGCCCCACTGGTTGTTTTCAAAACAGTTAACCCTAGGTTCTGGACATGTACACGGACTAGTGGCTTACCCTGCTACTGGCAGATTCTGTTGGGGCAGTCTGTGCTGCCCACCATGGGTTCCGTTAGACCCATGAGCAGTACTGGGGGTACCTTTCCTGTGCAGAGATGCCCTGCTTGCTAGGTAGGTCTCCCTTCTTCCCCAACTCATTTGAAGCAGCAAAAGTGGTGACCTGACATCCTTTTACCCATCTATGAAAATAAGTGCTCAGTTCAACAACATAGTCTCACACACTTTTATCAGCCTTGTGTCTATGCTCATGAAACTTTTTCCTATAAGTTTCAGGTGTTAGCTTAAAACATTCTAACAAGCAATTCTTAACCACAGTATAAGAAAACATTCATGCTCAGCAAGTTTAGACAACACAGTTACAGCTTTACCATGGAGTAAGGGGGTCAGGAACCATACCCAGAGCCTTTGGTCAACATCATACTGTTTACATACCCTCTCAAACATATGAATGAACCTATCAAAATTATCCCCCTCTGTAAACTGCGGAAGAAATTTACTGATCTTTTGTGCTTCTGGGGTCCAGTTACCCCCTTCCCCATTACCTGCATGACTCTGGCAAAGAGTCTTCATCTCCTTCTCGTGCTGCCTTTGCCGTTCCTTTTCCTCAGCTTCCAGGTGTAACAGTTTCTCATTCTCCTCAGACTGCAAATGTCACAGTTTCTCATTGTCCTCACTCTCTAGACCCCTCAGTCTCTCAGCTGCTTTTATTTCCAAATGCCTGGCCTCCAACTCAAGTCTCCTTAGCCCCAGATGGATTTTTAATTCCTCTGCAGAAAGATTGAGCTGTCCATTCTCTGAGCATGGTACATCTCCACTGCCAATCTGATTGTCCTCCTGGTTGCTGTTTTCTGAAGCAGCTGTGACCAAAGTTGCAATCATGGTCTGCCTTAGACAGGTTTCCATGCACTAGTCCCCTAGCCTGGCACATCTCAGCCAGCTGGCTCCTTGTCAGTTTTCCATACTCCTCTGCTGACATGCTTGACTGCTCTCCCTGACTAACTAACCTAATAAAAGAAATAAAACAATTGTGATCTGAACTGTGAGTATTAACTGCGTGGCTGATTTAGAGTACAAAAACACCTTTAGTGATCACTGTACACAAGCTACAGGAATTCACACTACCCACACCACTACAAACCAATTAGTATTTGCCAACCAATTAATATGTAGTGTGAATATACCACCACTGCCAAATAATTAATATGTGATGCCCGTGCACTGGCCCAGCAATCAAGAAGCCTCAATCCTCACCACTAACACCAGTGAGGGGCGTCCATATAGGGAAAGGATAATAAATACACACACAGTAAAGTACAATTTCCCTTAAGAGCACACAGAGATTCCAGTCAGTCTGGGGCAGGTTTCTCCCTTTCTCTCCAGATCCCCAATAAGAATCCCCAATGGCACAGCTATAGGGTCCAGATCTCAGCCTAGTGGGAAAACTAAAACCTCCAACACCCTCTCTGTCCAACCAGTGCTTCATGTCCCTGCCCAAGTAGCTGACAGCCACACTTTGAGATAAGATTTATATACAACCACACAGACACTCCTGAGGAAGGCTGGCACAGGTTCTCCAGCTATGCCCCTTTTACCCAGACTATACAGTAGTACCACTTGCCACCACCCACTAATATTTCTCAGCTACTAAAAAGCCCTTATGAAAGGGTGACCAGTTATTACTGTGCAATATTATTATCCAAATGGTAAGTACAACTGAACAGTCAAGGCTTATTGGAGTGGCTTGGCCAGTATCACTATATACATGCAATGTACTCTAGAGCTTAAATTATCTCTACACAAAACAGCCACAGTTGAAAGGTCTAAAAATATTTAATAATAATAAAAACACAAGACAATACTTCTTACTACACAGTGCTAGTCAAGAGTTCAGAGATCACAGAGAAATACTTAAAATAATACAGTAGAAAAGTTCTGACATCAATACAGAAAAAAAACTAATTTAATCTTCCTAGTTCCTAGCTATATCTAAGAGAAAACACAGTTCTAAAATAAACTTACATATAGAACACAGGCAGAGTGCTGGTGAGTTGGATGTTCTCAAGACAAATGCTCAAATGCTCTCATCCTTAAATTGATAACACACTACCACTAATTCATTTCAGATTGAATAAATTTGTTCTGGTTTCCAGGTTAACAGAAACTCAGAGGTTAATAGCCCTTTTGATCTTGCAGCTTGTCAGGAAGCCAGATCAAAAACAGAAATTATACATGTAAATTCTAGCCATTAACTCTGGCCTCAAAACAATAGGCAGAATGCCTCCCTCTAGACATCTTGGCTCAGAGTTTTAGGTCAAAGAATTTCACAATGCTTGACTTATCAGCTTTCTTACAACAGAGTGCACTGTTGTTACATTCTTTTCAGTTCAACATCCAATACAGTCTTTTCACACTTAAGAGAACAAGCCTGTGGCTTACATTAATATTTACAAATGACAGAATTATCTACAAAATTCTATCTAGCTAGGCTGGCAGCCTTCACCTATCTTCACAGAGGTCATAACATTCCTGTATTCTTCCCTTGTAAGACCCATTATTGAGTGCAATGCCCCATCCGGCATGTACATCGCAAAGCAAATGCAGCAACTGGAGAGACCACAGAGGTTCCTCACCAGGAGAATCCAGGGCCTCAAAAATCTACCATACACAGATAGGCTAAAAGCCCTATGCCTCTACTCCGTTTCATACAGACTCCTCAGAGGTGACTTCTGTCTGGCATACAAGGTGATCTTGGTCCCTGCCTTGATGGGACTGATGCATATCCGCAAGTCAAGCTCCACTCGCGTAACCCACACATGCGGCCGCAACCTGGTCTGTGACATCAATAGGATTTGCTGGTGGGACAGATTTGTGTCCCAGAGACTCCCCTATCTATGAAATAGACTACCTCTCCACATCAAGCGGAGTACCTCTTTACCCCTTTTTAAGTGCAATCTGGATAACTGGATGGGAAATAGAAAATACATCCCTGGGATTCCACTCGTGTCCATGCTGGACAGGGGCATCAGGTGCTGATTTGTCTATGCATGGGCTAAACTCTTGGCTACACTTATAAGGGCCCTAGGGCCAATAGGCTAGTATTTGTTGAGGTAATGAAGGTGTCATTATTGAAGTAGGAGATTGTACACACATCATTATAGGTTATGTATTTATGTGCATGATTAGATTGTAAAACTGAAGAGACTGATAGAGAGCGTGGGAGAGTAAGAGTTGATAAGTAGGTAGTCTATTTTAAAGTCATCTATGATTATTGTTTCCTTGTTGATATTATCAGAGATGCAATACAGGATTTCTTTTAGTAATGGGATGTTGCTGAAACGTCTGACATTTGGCAGGAGCACCTTAATTTGATCGTGTTTTTGGATTTGACATGTTAGTAATGATAGGATGTCCATCAGTTGGATTCAGCCTAAAAATGGCAGATTGAGGGCAGCAAAGGCTTTAGCTAATATGTATAAGCTTATAATGATAGGTTCAGACCCTCCTTTGCAAAGCTAGTAGGAATGTTGAGCTTTTGTACCATACTGAGGCATACAAGATCCCTCTGGAATGACAATTATTTGGTCAATTGTTGAAGCTAATTACCTTGTCTTTGTATCTAAATATCATTCTTTGAGAAGGAAGAGTTCCACTCAGGACCATAGTCTTGACTGCATTTGTGACATGCACAGAGAGCTTTGACATGTCTCTCTGCATATCCCACAGGGTTTGTTTTGGTAAGTCATTCACCCCCACATGGACAACCACCAAGGTTACAGTCATATTTTCTAGATGAAAGGGCCTTAATGGCCCTAGAGATATCTGAGATCCTGACACCTGAAAGACAAATCACCATCGCCCTGTCTTTGCCCAACCTAGTAACACTAACTAGGTAGCCAGATACATGCTCCCTCCCACCTACCCCAGCTCTTCAATTGAAGAGCAATAAAAAAAAAACAATAAAGTGTCTGCGATTAAGTAACTGAGGCTCCCAAAATCATTTTTTTCTGTTAAACCTGAGGCTTCTGAAATCTTTTTTTTTCTGTTAAAATTTAGCAAGCTGTAAGCCATTGCTACAGTTTGTACCCTGCATGGAGCACTACAGTGGACAGGTTTTAATAAAAAAAAAAAAGAACCAAATTGTTTTGTTTTGAAACTGTAATTAACTGCTTATTACAACAGTAGCAAGAGTTAGACTATCAAATTGATACCTTTTATCATATTTCAGGTCTACGTGTTAGCAAAACAAAGTGCAATTTCATGTTATTAAATAAAAAAGATGATACTCACTTAAACATAAATCAATTAATAGGAAAACAGGCTTCCTCTATAAATTATTTAGGGAAAGTACTATGTGAAAATATAGATTTAACATTAAAAATAAATTATAACAATATTGTGAAAACTTTAAAAACACATATTGAAAAATGGAATAAATCATTCTTAAAATTTGAAGATAGATTGCAGCTAATTAAGGTGGTTCTGCTCCCAAAAATAAACTATATTGGGCAAACTATTCTTATGATTCCCAATAAAAGTTTTCTAAAAAAAGAATTAAAATTCTTATAAATTTTCTTTGGTTCCCAAAAAGAAATAGAATAGCCTTTTCAAACCACATAAGACCTTGGGAATTGGGTGGTATTAATTTTCCAGACATAGATTCTTACATTAAAGCATCCATTTTAAAACATTCATAAATTGAATCGACCCAAAATTCGCTTCAGCATGGAAGTCTTTACACACCATTATCTTCCTAAATGAAAATAAATTAACTAATATCTGCAACTAAACAAACACAATAATAAACTTTGGCATATTCTTAGTGTCAATATACAATATAATTCTTCTAAACCTACTAATCTAAAATATACAAACTATATTTACAATATATTTAGAAGTTTTATTAATAATAATGCTGATATAAAATTATGGCTATAATTATTATTCCCCTTCAGATCTACTAAAAACTTTTTAAATAAAATTCATATAAATACACTTAACACTTGGGAAACTAAAAACTTTACATGTTGGTACCACTGTATAAAAAAAAGTGTTGGTTTTGGATGTACAACAGTTAAAAAGTTTACATGATCTATCAAGCTCTGATTGGCTAGTTCTCAACAGCTTGCAACCCTATGCCCATGATATATGCAGAATAATTGATAATTCCTCCATTAAATCTGTCCCTAAACTCATATTTTTTATGCATGAAGTTTTATATAATAGATTTGATTGGACAAACTTAACATCAAAATTATACAATATCATAATTAATTATAAGGCTAACCCCAATCAAAATTATTGGAATTTTATCAGTAGAGAGCTTTCATTAAATGTATCTGTTGAAAATAAATCTAATTAATATCTTGTATTCTATTAAATTAACCTCTAATTTACAAATTTGGAATATTTTCACTTGGAAATTTCTGCATAGAGCTTTTTACTCTCCTAATAAAATTGCTAAATGTAACTCTTCCAAAGAAGTAATATGTTGGAGATGTTCATTAAGTTGTAAAGCTGATTGGTCACATATCTTTTTTCATTGTATTTACATTAAGAAATTTTGGGAAGAGATTAGTAATTTTCTTCAAGCCATTTATACAGATTCATTTAGTTTATCAAAGTCATTCATTCTGTTGAATGTAAATGAAAATATTGTAATGAACAATAAAGATCTTTATCTTCTTTGGACCATGCTAGCATTTGCCAGGAAATGCATCACAAGGAAGTGGAAATCCTCCTGTATTCCAACTATAAAAGACTTCTTAACTCTGCTGAAAGAAACTACGCTATTGGAAATAAAAACTAAGGAACTAAGAATATTTCCTAAGAACTGGACTAACAACCCTTGGATGAAACTACTTTCTCTCATCGAGACTCTTACTTCAGATATAATTCTAACTGTTTAAATGATGAGAACACAAGACTTTCTCTAACTTTGTGTAACTAAATTCTCACAACAGATTGTTTCCTTATTGTAGGCCATTTGTATATATTATAAATATTTTATTATAAGTTTATTCTTTTTGGATTTGTAAAAGCTCAATATTATATTGTTGGAAAATAATAAAATTATTTGACTAAAAAAAAAAAAACAAATGTAGCAAGCAGTTGCTATAGTTTAGACCACAAAGGGAGTGCTACAATACTCAGGTTTAACCACAAATGCACTACTGACTTTTAAAAGATTATATGCACTTATACAGTGATGAGGATGGATTGGATGGCTGATCCCACCCTCTAACACTTTGAACCTGGGGTAATTGCCCCCTTTGCTCCACCATAGCTACACTACTGTATGTATGTGGAGTTGTGTGTGCATGTGTGTGTATGCATGTGGGTTGTGTGTGTATGTATGTGGGATGTGTGTGTGTGTGTGTGTGTGTGTGTGTGTGTGTGTGTGTGTGTGTGTGTGTGTGTGTGTGTGTGTGTGTGTGTGTGTGTGTGTGTGTGTGTGTGTGTGTGTGTGTGTGTGTGTGTGTGTGTGTGTGTGCACGCATGAATTCAGGACCACTTTCCTACCTTTTTCAACAGTCATGCCCACCTGTCTCAGATCTTCTGTCATACAACCAACCCTTCCATTTCTTGTCTTCTTCCTGTTTCTCATAAATCTATGAAAGTGAGACTTCAGTGTTATACTTTCACTTTTATCAGGAGGTTATTTATTTTATACCATTTTGGATATCTGCTGCTGTTCGCAATCAGGTAATATTAAATTTGAGTATTTAGTACATTTATTCCTATAATATATGCTTGTATCGCAATCAAGATTTCTATTGCAGAGTTAGGAATATATTTGATTCAGGTGTGTTTCTTGTATTTGGCATTTTAGTGACTTATTGGTCTGCTTCTTTTATTGGACAGTTTCTGTGTTTTGTATTTTTATAGGTTAAATGACTTTTCAGAATGGTGGCAGTTTGTTGGATTTTGAAGACTGTGATGGAGATGGAATCTGTGATTGAATGTGAGGTTTAGATAGAATGCACTACTTTTGTCCCATGCAGTAGAACAGATCTGATGCACAAGCAGCTTGCAATCTGATTGGTCAATATCCTTTGCCCATTGTATGTATGTATGCATGTTTATGTGTTTGTGTGCATATTTGTCCATATATCAAAAAATCAAAGCATCAAATGTCAGATGATCAAGCAGAAATGCTCTTTTACCAGCCAATTGAAAAAGCACAAAGTAAAACTGTTTTTATGCCGTGGAGGCAAGCTGCCTGCAATCACCCACACTCCCTGCTACATACATAATCTACACACACACACACACATATATATATATATATATATATATATATATATATATATATATATATATACTCACACACACCAATTCTGAGATCACATTACAGTGAGGAAAAGTAAAATTCCTTCATCCTCACTGTACCATGATCTTGTATACGTCTTTCAATGTGTACCAAGACTACAAAGCAACCCTGCTAAAAGCCACTTTATAGTGCTAATGGATTTTTCTCTTTACCCCACAGTTATGTCACCATGGAGTAAATATATATAAATTTGAGGGGTATGGGACTGAGTGCGAGTGCTTGTCTTCTAAAAAAAACTTACTTCAATCTTTGCAGAAAGCTACTTTTGATGAGTTGCTTTCAATGAGCTAGAACATTGAAACTTGCTGTAAGTTACAGTGATGTACCAACATAAATCACATACATTAGTTATTATTTTCATTGTATTTGTCTGTATCTGTTGAGCAGGTGTGAACAGATACTCCCTCAATGCCCACAGATTGTACAATAACTACAGCACTGGTATGCAGTGTACTATAATAATTCACAGAACATCACTGAAATTATCCACTATAAATAAAACTGATGAAGGCAGCCCTGGTTTAGTGGACCCTGTAACTATTGAGGGAATGGTTGCATGTACAAGGTGACCTGTGCAAGTTTAGTGCACTAGATGGGAGTTATAGTTATCAAGGTCGTATTTGTATGCTTTTGACATAAGTTTCCATATCAGTGTAGTGATAGGAATGGGAAATAAATTTAGTATTTATGAAAGACATCACTGACCAATGTTGACATTCTGTGCATTGTCACTGTAGGTAGAGGGTGCTACAATAGTGTCTGGAGGAAAGGATTGTGGATCATTATTGACATTAGACTTCAAATCACAGTGAGACAGGATTTCATTTCAAAGATCCATCATGAAAAGCTTTGACAACCAAGAGCCTTCATAATGCAGTTAGGAAACAGAGTATTCATAATTTTGCTGTGAGTATGAATCCATACTGTTGTGCTAAGCTACATGCCTTGTCGCAGCAGTGGAAGAAACCCTGATATGTTTTGGGGTGATATAGCATGCATGATCAGTCCAAATGTCATTACTGCAGGACACTGAAGTTCAGTTCTCTCAAGTGTCTGGATAAGCCTGGTAATTTAGTTTCTCCAGCCCTCACTCAGTCCAATTTGACATCTATTCACCCCAACAAAGTGTCATATTGAACAAGGGAATTATCCAGTCGCTAACGAAACCTCAGTAAATGAACATGGCTGTTTGTACAGGCACCCCATGTTTCAGTATTTAGTTGTTAGTAACCAGATTCTCTGTTTGTGGCTCTGTATATTATTTTTTCCTTATGCTGTATCTCTTTTTTTCTTTTATTCCTTAATTACTTCTGTGTAAAATCATATGATAGTTTACTGAAACTTGAATTTTCTTTCAGACTCTGCAGTTGCTTTGTACTGTAATCCATGTAGGCTGCCTCACATGGGACTCTCTGTTTTCATGTTGACTAATGTTTTTATTTCTTTGAAACTGAAGTTTAGCACAGTGTATTTCTCATATAGCCTGCTTCAGTACTCTTGTCATATTTACACGTGTCTGCCTTTTCTTCAAAGCTTATAAAGCATGCTTGCCCTTTCCTAAGCTCCACAGACATGCATGGTATTTGTTTCTCAATTAAAAGGAGATAATGCTGCATGCTGACAGCAAAAGTATGATGTAAGTAAGGTAGTATGCTATTTAAATACAGAGCTAAAATCTGTGTCCATGCAAACTAACTTTCATCGAAGTCCTTCTGTTTGTTTTCACCGTGACCTCTGTTCCCACACTGTGTCCTGCCTACTGCTTAGAGCTTCTTTGTCTAAAGGGATCCAGTGACCTTCTAAAAGTGTTGATTTCTTGCTTTTCCTATTTGTTTGAGGATTAGTGTGTAAAGGCAAACAAAAGCTTTCTCAATTTGCACCTGCTGATTCACAGGCAGAAAGTGAGAACTAGGTATTTGGTGAAGTAAGGTGACTTTTGTCACAGAGGAAAGTAAACAGGAAAATTTAACAAGAAGTCAGGCATCTAAACCTAATATCTCATAGACCAGCAGTAAGATTGCTTTTGACAGGAATCAGATACTACCTCATCAACACAGTTTCAGAAGAATGTTTTAAATTCTTTTAAAAAATAAGCCTCAAAACAAAACCCCACTGGTCACTAGATCAAAGGGGTGAATTAATCTACAGGGACAATTTAGTGAAAAATGAGAACACCAACTCATGACATGAAATCGGTGTGTCAAGAAGGCAAAATAAATACATACATACATACATGAGTAATAATTCTACCGCTCTTCTCTTTAACTTTCTATCTTAGCATTGGTAGCACCTGTTTTTCTTAACTTAAAAGAGCCATTTAAATGTAGTTCATGGCAAAGGAGATGCCTTTTTTCTCACTGCTCTTTCCTTAGTATGCAATGAAGACATCCTATATATATTCAATATATTTATCTACCTACTTATCAATATTCAGTATTTATATACATGTATGCAATTGTTTCAATTTTTTTAATGTCTTAACACAAACTTGACTGTGTGAGTGTGTGTGTGTGTGTGTGTGTGTGTGTGTGTGTGTGTGTGTGTGTGTGTGTGTGTGTGTGTGTGTGTGTGCGTGTCTGTGTCTGTGTGTATTCATGTATGTGCTTGCATATCCCTGTTGTGAGAATGCATTTGTGTGTGTAGTTAATTCTGTGTGCACATCTGGGTTGGGAGTATCTGTGTATGTTTGTGCGCTCGAGTGATTATATTTCTGTGTGTGTTCGTGAGCTTGTATGTATGAGTGACTGCGTTTTGTGTGTGTGTGTGTGTGTGTGTGTGTGTGTGTGTGTGTGTGTGTGTGTGTGTGTGTGTGTGTGTGTGTGTGTGTAAATATGTGTCTGTGCGATGATAAATAAAGTGAGCTGTTAGAGTCTGCATATACTGGAAATGTGTAACTAGACATTGTAACTTTAAGACTTCAGTACAGGATAGCTATTTTAAGTATATACATATCCCATAATCCATTGTATCCAGTGCCAGTGTATTCACAAAGATTGAACTGTCAATATCATTAGTGAGCTAACATTTTGTACAGAATAAAAGTTACCTGTTTGAGTAAATGCTAGTATTGATGATAAAACTAATCCCAATTACTGGGTAACCAGAGGTGCACATCTTGGCATGGTGTCAGAACCAGGATCTTCTTCACAAATTAATAATGAAAACAGCATTCCTGTTCATAAACCATGCTCACCATAGCTCTCAACCTCTTAGAACAAGAAATCTGGACAAAGCCATAAGTAATGAAGGACAAAGGTCCAAAAATAGGGACAATTTTTAAATATTGCTCTTACAAACTTAGAAAGTCAATAGAATAACAGGTTTTGATTTATAATTCAATTTCTAAAGGGTATGAAGCCTGAAACTCAAATGTCTTTCATTATATTCTGACTTGAATCCTAAACAAAATGCCAGTGATTTGCTAGAAAACCACAATTTTATAAGAAACAGACCAAAAATATGAGGCAACAGTTGAGAGGTATGAATTGCTGACCCAAACAATGTCCACCAAGCTTAGTGTAAGCCATTTTTCTTTGAAAAGTAGTTTCCCCTTAGGAAAAGTGATTGTTCACTCCATGAAAATGTTTATTTTTTTGTCAAAAATGACAAAGTTTAACACACTGGAGCTATTTAGCTTCTCAAAACCATTTGTCTGGCCCACCTAGAGGCAGAGGTTCACACATTTTAGTAGCAACTAGATTAGATAAAGATTCAGAAGAAACCCAGGCAAATACTTTGTTACATTGAACTGGAAAAGACGTTTAAGCAGTATGCAGTTCCTTTTCATTCTCAGAGAACTGGAACATTATATGTGAGTCAGCAACTAATAAGCTCAATAAATATTTTGTTCCAAAAAGAAATATTATACATGAAAGGGCATGCTTTCATGGATGTGTTCAGACTAAAGGCAAATGTGTTTGTTGAAGTTGTATAAGGTGCGTGCATAAGCTCACAGAAAATTGAGGGTGTAATGGCTTAAAAAGGGAATACATCAGAGACAAAACTGTTATTGAGCTGACTGAACTGGAACTGTCTCAAATGTCACAACTTAAAGTGAATCTAACTAGAAAATACTGTAATTTGCCAGGAGTATATAATTAGTAAAGAAAGAAAATGCTAATTTAAAAGTGGCAAAATACGTCTAAGGTAAAATACGTAAAAACAGCAAAAGGCATAACTCTGCTTAATACATGTGATCGCATGAGAAGAAGAGTGAGGGCGTCTGGCACCTGCACAGGGTGTGTGACCGTCTCATGCTGAGTCAGAGCGGTATGCAGCATGAGGCAAACCCTGGTGTAAGAGATGTAAATCAAAGTTAATGAAAGAGGCTGATTCTGTGCATAACACTGAAAACAGTGTTCAGAAAGTGTTTTTCCTGGGTTCAGACATTACTGAATATTACATACATTACTGTATCTGACACTAAAGCAGGCTGGCAAGCTTAACTTCCTGTTCATAGAACTCAAGTTTCAAAATTGATGCAGATAGAGAAATTGGATAAAGCTAGGTTTTTGCCTACTTTAGACTTAACCAAAGGCTATTGGCAAACACTTTAAGACACATGCACTACAGAGAAAATGACACTTTCCACACTAAATGGGATCTTACATAATAGAGTAATGCCATTTCATACTTTTGGAATACCTGCAACATTACAGTACCTTTACAGCAGCATCCTTAGGTTGCACACCATATGCATCCGCTTACCTGGAAGGCATTCAAATATTTTCTGAAGAGTAGGACAGGCATCTAACTAACTGGCTAACCAAGCTAAATGCAATACATGTGACAGAAGCCTGCTATCTGTTTTATGTAATATGTGTGTGTGTGTGTGTGTGTGTGTGTGTGTGTGTGTGTGTGTGTGTGTGTGTGTGTGTGCTGCCATTTTGCATAGAATAAATTGCCGATTGCACATTGAATTCTGGGCTTTTTACTGGACGTGCAGAGGGGTGAGGACTGCATTTAGCAAAAACCTGAACCACTCCCAAAGGTTGTCTCAGAGATGATCCCTGTCATTTGGCTTTTCCTTGGAGTGTGGGAAAAGAATAGGCCAACTGCCCAAAAGCAGATCTGAGGGCAGGCAGTGGGCCAAAAACTGCAAAGAGAAGAGGGAGAGAGAAAGAAAAGTCATATACATAATATTTAAAACTACAAAAGATACTAAAAACCTTATCTATAGGTAGCCCATTTTCTAAATACAATAGTACCCTCTAGTGTGAGCATTACTAGGATGACCTTCCATGGGTGGGGAGGCCTTTTGTGGCATCATCCTCCTACCAGTGGAAGGTCAATTATTTCTCTGTAACACCCACCCTGCTAGCCATTATTGTTTGCATAATCTTGGCAACGTATGTCAGATCTGTCAAAACAGAAGCATACTGGAGAAATGGATGGTAGTTTCCCATGTGTCTAGGGAATTCTGACCTAATCAATGAGTAACCTGGAAAAGCAGTTCTTAGGAACATAGTAAGTCATTTTTGGAGCAGGTACACTATAAGTTCATCAAACTAAGCCAAAGACTGCAATGACCTTTAGTTATAAAAACACATTAGTATGTAAAAAAAAGAAAGAATGATTGATTATACCTTAATTTTTTACACACTAACTGGGACAGAGCACTGAATCACATGGTTTGAACCTTTTCTAGACTCATCCTTGACTTGCTTAGAATCACACAGTTTTGAAATGGAGGTTGAATGAATTATTCACTGGACTTTAAGGAGCATTTTGTGAACAGCTCATAGCCTTAACCCTCCTTGCTAACTACCAGACAGTCTAATAAGATAACATTCCTCATCTGTTTCCAGGGATGGCAAGAACTACACTTTGTGCATTTGACTTGTTTAGAGTTACGTGGTATAGTGGGTGGCCACGGTGGTGCAACAGTTAGCATTGTCACCTCACAGCAAGATGTTCTCTGGTTAGATTCTCAGCTGGGGTGCCTTCTGTGCGGAGTCTGCATATCCTCCATGTGGTCACGTGGGTTTCCTCCGGGTGCTCCGGTTTCCTCCCAAAGACATGAAGTAGGTGGATTGGACACTCTAAATTGGCCCTAAGTGTGTGTGTGCCTTCTGTGGAAGGTTGGGCGCCGGGCTGGTAACTCGACACCATAAAACTCCACTGCCAATCATGAGCGGACAGATGATCTGCTGTAATGACCCCTAAATGGGAAAAAGCCGAAAGAAGAAGAGGAGTTACGTGGTAAAGTAGTAAAAGTAGTAGGAGTCAAGCATGGCTCTGCATAGTATAACTTCCTTGTAGGTCATTGTCTTGAACATTATTACATGATGTAGTTATCTCAGCCTCTACAAGATCACAAGCTAGAGGTTCTTATTTTTCAAACCAATGTCAAGTCACATGTGTTGACAGAGATCCCTATCAGATTATCGAAGTTTCAAAACTTCAAAAGTCATATGGTTGGGACTGTGACGACTGGGGAGAGATGGGCAAAGGCTGCCATTCTAGTCAAATAGAATTTAATA
This sequence comes from Protopterus annectens, assembly GCF_019279795.1. Taxonomy (NCBI): domain Eukaryota; kingdom Metazoa; phylum Chordata; order Ceratodontiformes; family Protopteridae; genus Protopterus; species Protopterus annectens. Next base: position 859,455,088 of record NC_056746.1, on the reverse strand, counting down.
TATAATTCTATCAACTGTATAAATAAATGTAAAATACAGGCTTGTGTTTTTAAATGTAAGAAAACACTGTGAAATGTAAAACTGCAAAATATGTGACAACATTACTCTCTACTGGCCCAGTGAAGCATGTTGTATCCTTTCATGTTAGAATTTGGCCCGAGGGCGGCTGGATGAAGATTTCATGCCCATTGTTTTAAGGCTAAAGTTTATGACTAGAATTTAGATGTGGAAGGTGCTTTATTGCTTTAGTTTCTGTTAATATATACATGTGAAATGTCTTCTATTGTTGTAAGTTTTTGTGCAGGTGTTAGATTGCTAAATAATGCAGTTTGTGGCCTGAGAACTCAGACCAGGTGTTAAGATGATGCAATATGAATACTGGGAAAACCTAAGTGTCAAAAATGATGTTATTTTGGGAGGGCCTTAGAGACATTTTTGTTAGTAATGTTTAAATACTATTTCTGACAAGAGACCTAAAGCATTTTGATCTGGACATCTAACTTATCAGCACTCTGCTTATGTGCACATGTAAGTTTTTAGCACTGTGATATCTTGTAGGAATAGTTAAAGTTAGTAAAGATTAATTAGGTATTTTTCTTCGAAACCAGACCTGTTCTACTGTATTATTTTATGTTTCTGTGTGATCTGTGAACTCTTAGATATCTCTGTGGTGTAGTAGTTTTGTCTTGTGTTTTAATTATTTATTACTAAATATTTTTAAAACCTTCTACCTGTGGCTGCTTTGTGTAGAGATGAAGTATGCTTTAGAGTACATCATATATTTATAGAGTTTACTGTCTAAGCCCTTCCAATAAGCCTTAAACTGTATAGTCACATTACTATTGGATATTAATATTGCACAGTAATAATTGGGACACCCTTTTAAGGGCCTTTTAGTAGCTGATATTATTAACTGAGTGGTGGCAGTAATTACTACCCTATAGTCTGGGTAAAGGGGCACAGCTGGAGAATCTGTGTCAGCCTTTCCCAGGAGTGTCTGTGAAGTTGTATAAATACTTATCTCAAAGTGTGTGTGTGTGTGTGTGTGTGTTGTGTCAGCTACTTGGGCAGGGACACAAAGCGCTGGTTGGACAGAGAAGGTACTGGAGGTTCCAGCTTGCCCAGTTAGGCTAAGACCTGGACCCTATAGCTGTGCCAGTGGGGAGTCTTATTGGGGACCTGGTGAGCAAGGGAGCAGCCAGCCTCAAACTGACTGTGATCTCTGTGTGCACTTAAGGGAAATTGTGGTTTACTGTGTGTATTAGTTATCCTCTCCTTTTCTAGGAGACAACCTCCCTGGTGTTAGTGATGAGGATTGAGGCTCCTTGATTGCTGGGCCAGGGCACAGTCATCACAGGGACCATATGATTGAAGTTTTGAAACATTGAACATTTTGAATGGAGATCGCTGTACAGTGCAGAATGGGAAATTTACCCTTTTCCGCAATGTAGTGCAATCTTGGAGTTGATATATTTAATTAGCAGGGGTGTGGGGATGTAGGGCCTACAAAAACATTAAAAATATAATTTCTTGTTATTTATTTGTTTTTTAATGTTTTAAATTCCAAAACTTCGATTATATGGTCTCAACCATATGAATTTCAAAGTTTCGGAACTTTGATAATCTGACATAGATCTGTTGGCAGATTTGCACATTATTTGCTGTTTGTTGGTTAGTCTAGTTCATATCTACAATTTTTTATCTGTAGTTCACTTTGAAGTTTAATTTCAAAGCAGAAATGATTACATGCATGTTTCTATTACTAGTTCTTCACATAAAAGATAAGCACATGGATCATTTCCAGCTGTGTGAAATGAAGAGTGGTTTGTTACCACAGAGAAAAGGGAATATTCTGCGAAATGGTAATCTTGGACTTGATATATTTAAGTCTGTTTCTTTCACCATTCAGACTGAATATTATGGGACATGCTCATGCAGGTCCCAACCTTTCAAATAGTTACCTTATTATGTAGGAAAGGTCAATGTGGATCTGCTACAACTTGCACCATGCCTTCAGCCGTTTCAGGTACTTTGCCTCCTGTTTGATATTACCTCCTCCCCTAAACCTATTGCCATCTATAAACAGACTGATCCAGTCTGTTGTGCCTTGTGAATTCAGTGATAAGTACAATATATAAGGCTGTGTCTAGTGCTAGCTCTTGTAGGACATCACCTGTCACTTAAATCTGCCTCTGGAAGAGCCTTTATACTATCATTCTATGCTCCCTGTGCTTTAATCAGTTCTTCACTTATCTGTGCCCTTCACCCACTTATTTTATGAAAGAAGTCTGTGATGGGAGACTGAATTAAAGGTCTGGCTGAAGTCCAAAAAGATCTTTTGTCCAGCATCCATCATACAACTGTGTCAACTGACTCTAACATGATCTGGACAACTGTTTGACTGTGTATCTTTTAATGATACAGAACAAAAGATCTAACTAGAACTGTATTTTATGTTGTTTTTTGTGCTCTTTTTGTACCTATGCCAGTGTTACTGCAGTCTCTAAAATGATCACCTAGAAAGTTTCCAGAAGAGAAACTTGAAGCCTTTTAATGCACTATTCCTGATGTTCATGACACTTTTGTAAGGAAGGTAGTTTTAATCAAATATGAAAGGAAAAAGTATTCAACTGCCCAGTCAATCCGATGCACACCATGTGCCTGCTATTATTCCTTTCTTTAGCTGACATAATTTTTTTATATTTTCGAGACAAATGCCCTACAGAAAAAAAGGATTTAATCCAGCTTTTAAACTGCTGGTCTCAATGTTGCTCTTGCCAAACTTAGATTATTAGTCAGATTGACACAGTTTCTCCTGTAGCTAACTGCACTTACCTGCCAGTCTTTGCATGTAATGTGCTTGGTTACCATGGCTACTTACAACATATTTCAGCAATTAAAACAATACAAGAAATACATATATTATTCTCCTCTAGCTGTCATTTTATTTTATAGGGAATGGTCAGTGTATTGCCAGTATCTGCAGTTCTGAAAATGTCTGCAAATCAGCAATTTCAGTTAAAAGACATTACTAAGACAGTAAAAAGTCAAAGTAAAGTTTGACAAACACAAATTACATTCAAAACAAAACAATGAAGATCTGTATCTTTGAAAGCTAAAACAATGCTTCTAGTGTAATCCTTTATTTAAACTATGTACAACCTGGAATGATAAAGAGACTTTGCAAGGTTACAACAAAAATATAATGGTATTATAAAGACCAATGACTTAGAAAACCTGCAGGTATAGTAGCTTGATAGAAGAGGATTCACGAGAGGGTGTTAAATGTTTAACAATACCATAGAATTTCTTCATGTATAGTTGCCAAAGCTGACCTTAGACCATTGTGTTCTTCTATATAGTGAAGTTGCTGCTGTTTTTAGCATCAAAACTACAAACTGATACTCCCCAAGGGCAATGAATATTCAGGTTGCTAGAACAGAATGCTGGACAGATTTTATAGCCTTTTGTATGTCTACTGCAACTGTCAGATTCAATGGCTGGACAGTGCGACTAGTAGTTGTTAAGTTTGGCATTGGGATTTACAGTTGGACATAACTCATTTCTAGTGGATGCCCATAGAGGAAAGAGCTCCAAAAATAACATGAATAAAACAGTTCCAAAAAGTAAATAGAGATACACAGTATCCCTAGTCCATTATGGAATCTATCTTGCTTTTAGCTTTATATTGTCTTGGGGCCTATCGTCTTTGCACTGATAAGTCTACAAGTGTTTTGGACCTGCAAGAGGCAGATGACCAAATACCCTTGAATATCTTACAACAGCATATATGTGTATACACACAAACACACACACACACACACACACACACACACACACACACACACACACACACACACACACACACACACACACACACACACACACACACACACACACACACACACACACACACACACGTATACTTTGTGGCCTAGGCCATGGCTAGAAAGGGTTCAAGAAGGACCTGTAAATGTGTCTAGTTAACAAATACATTTAAAAAGATAGGATAATCCTTAGAAGCACAATAGATTAATAATTCCAGGGAAAGAGAAAATACAAAGGGCTTTAAACACTTTGCTATGTGGGCTCTTTCTGGACAAAAAAAAAGAAACTATACATAAGGTGACTAACAGAGGGAATCATACTATTTCAGCCATAGCCAGCATTTTTATCATGTAATACCTTTATTATAATCATACCTTAAATGGTAAGAAAAATATGCATACTTACATAGAAAACAATACAAAAACATTCACAACTGGCAGACTCTATGGATTATAAATTTTGTTATAGTACACTGTGACACCTTAGCTTACTCTATCTGTTAGCTTAAACAATTAACAGAAATGTTAGATTTTAATTTGCACATCTCTAACAAATGCTGTCTTAGTAACAGGAAAGCTCTTAACAGGCCCTAAACCAAGGCTTCTTGGAACTGGGATTAATATCATACCTCTCTTAGGTTATTTTCTTTTTTTTTATGTCTCACTATATTATATCTCTTTACATCGTTAACCTTTTGAGCAGTGAAAATTTTTGATATACGGCATCTCAAACCAATGGTTCCCCTTGTGTTAGCCCACACAGTCTACACACCCTTTTTTATACAGCATAAACAGACCTAATATGGGCAAAAAATGTAGAACACAGCACCACAGCAAACCAATAAAAAGCAGATGGCAAAGAGCAGTGTAAAATCTAAATAGACTTTTATTCGAACATGGGTGAGCACTTTCGCAATAAAGTTGCTTCTTCAGACCATACAAAAAATCAGCAGCATCTCAAATATTTAAAACGCAATCAATTAAATATCTACCAATAAAATACATTCAAGTACAATAGCCATAAAAATTTAAAGGCACAGCTCTCTTTTCATAGAGAAACCGTAAAAGGCTATTGCCATAAAAACACACATAGCAGTATATTTATTTAAGAAGCTTGCTTTCTTTCAGAACTGGCTTAAGATGTACTGATTCATTCAAATCTGCACCTCTGTGTGCTAATAGTTTAAGAATCCATCTTAATTCTTTCCCTTCTGTAACATTAGTTATATCAACCAACCTAAAACTTTCATAAATTACTTCTATTGCCTTAAACTTGAAGCAATGGTTAGTGCCTTTCTCTAGTACATGTTTAGCTAAGGCACTATAAATATGGCCCTTATTGGCACAACAATAATGGCCTCTAATTCGTTCCTTAAGTCGCCTGCTAGTTTTTCCTATATAAAATTTTGAACAAGTCACACACTGTGCTAAATAAATAAATAAATAAATGTGCTAAATAAACTAAGTTTTTAGTATCACAATTAGCTTTAACTTTAAAAAACATAATGATTACTATTGTCTGGTTGTATAAATGTATTGGATACATCAATGTATGTACAAAAGGTACATTTACCACAGACAGAGGTACCAAAACTAGTTGTTCTAATACTAAGTTGCTTTAGTTTACTTGTATTAGGGAAACAAAGCTGTCTTTTCAATGATTTTTTATTTTTATAAACAAAATTTGGAGCTGCAGTTAAAACTCACGTAGAATAGGGTCAGAAGACAAAATATGCCAATTTCTGTAATAATATTTTTTATATCTATGCTGTCAGAACTAAAAGTCATATAGTAAGCTACATTGCTATAACAATTATTATAGGCAGTCTTTATATTTTCTTTACGTGAAAAAAAAATGGGCGTCCACTACTTTGTCTGTCTAACTTAACCCTTTCACATGCTTTACTAACTTCAAAATGTTTATAATCATGTCCTATAAATTCCATACTAGTGGAACACATAGTTGTTTCACATTATTGTTCCTGGTCATGGAGCCTAGAAACTCTTAAAAGTTGACCTCTTAACACATTTTCAAAACTATGTGGTGGATGCATACTATTACGTTCAAGATAACTATGTGTATAACATGGTTTTCTATATCTCTTAATGTGCAGCTTTCCATCTATGCCCCTATACAGGGTAACATCAAGGAAATCTATATAAGTGCAAGAATGTTTCATAGTAAACTTAAGAAAGGATGTACTTGAATTTATAGCACTTAGAAAATTATTTAAACTTTCAATGTCTCCTTTCCAAAAAATATATATGTCATCAACAAAACACCGATAGAATTTTACATGCACATTAAATTGTTCAACATTTCAGATGTTTACATTTTCCCAGTATGCCATAACCATATTGGCGTAGCTATTGGCACAGGATGTGCCCATAGCTACGCCAGAGGTCTGCAAGTAATATTGCTTCTCAAATAGAAAAACATTATATTCTAGTACCAGCTCTATAAGGTAGCAAATAAAGGTGAGAGAGCCTTCTTCTTTAAGAAATTTGTTTACATAGGAAAGATCTATTTGGTTAGGTATAACCGTAAACAGAGATGCAACGTCTAATGTTACCATAATCTCTGCCCCAGTTTCAGCATAACTCTCAAGAAAAGAGTAAAAACCACTTAAGAAATGTTCTGTATCATGCAAAAGAATAACATACTTGTCTAAAATAGGTCTTAAATGTCTTTCTATACATAAAGACGCCAGTTCGGTTAGTCATCCACCTCCAGCTACTATGGGTCTAAAAGCTGGAGTTACAAGATTTTTATGTATTTTTGGCAAACCATTCAATGTAGGTACAACAGGATGTTCTACTATACGATACTGGAACAGTTCTTTAGAAATAATTGATGTTCTGTAGTCCTGTCTTGCCTTCATTCTTACACTTGGGTTCGGCTCCAACTCGGCAATTCTCTAGCTCAAAGTCTTTTAGTTGGCTCGTGGAAAGGAGGTATCCCATCATGCACCACTGATATATCCCAGATCTCGTTTGCCACTCAACGAGTTCAGAAGTGCTTCTTCTTGGCCGTGGCTAAGTGGAATTTTTTTTTTATTATTATTATTATTCTACTTCATGGTGTTTAAAAAATGTATTGAGCTGTATTAGTATTTGTTACTAGTCTGGTGTCTGTCGAAGACCTTGCCTAGCTTTGTTTGCTGTGTTTCTGCTATTTTTTTCTTGGCCGTTCTTCCGCAGGCCTTTTTATTGTATCCCTGCACTCGCATCTGGTTTTTATTGTTTGGGCTTTTGCCTAATTGTTTTTCTTCTTCTAAAGCTATCTTTCACCAAGGGCTAGGCTTGTTTAAGTTAGAGGACCTAGTCCTCTGTCTGTCGCGTGTTTCTTCCTCTAGGGCTAGGCCCATTTAAGTTAGAGGACCTAGTCCTCTGTCTAATTATCTGTTGCTTTTCCTTCAGGGCTAACCGTTTAAATTAGAGGTAGTTCCTGTTTTGTTTTAGCTCTAGTCACTGTGATTTGGCTTATTTCTGTCTGTGTTAGTACCTGTATTGGTGGCAGATATGTCTAAAGAATTGAAAGACCACAAACCTTAGGGGTTTAAAAAATGTTCCAAATGCGGTCAAAAATGTCCCTGACAGACGGGCATGCTATTTGCGTATATTGCTTAGATGTTATTCACCTTCAAGAATCTTGCTCCTTTTGCCATGCTTTTAGTCCTCAATTCCTTCAAGAGAGAAAGAACAAACTTATACTACAAGGTCTTCCTTTGAGGAAGAATTAGCTTCTTCTTCCTCCTCTAGTTCCAAGTCACCCTCATCTAAGAAAGACAAAGCTAAACCTGCAAAAAGGCAATCTCCTACTCAATAGGTGTCTTCGGAACTGCCAGAGAAAATATCCAAATCGACTACTTCCTCTTCGGCTCCATTGGTTTTGGTGCCGACAGAGATTATTGATGTGGAGAAATCAGTTTTGATTCCAAAGATTACGGAGCCAATAACTGAATCTGTGTCTTGGAGCTGGTCAGCGGAACTTTGTCCGGTTTCTTTGACACTCAGATAACCAATTTTTCAGCGGTCTAGGTCCCCCACATTATCCTCCAGGTCCTCTAGGAGCCTTTCTGATGAGGACATTGAGAGAGTGGTGCACAGACTCCTGAAGCTATTGGTGCTGGCAAATTTACTTTCGGCTCTATGCCAGTCAGCTCCAGATCCTACTGAGCCCATCAACCTATCACCGTTCCAACTCCGAGCCACTCCGGCACTTCAGACCCAGAGATGTCAATGCCACTTGCTGTGGAAAGGTCAGTTCCAGCTACCTCTGTGGGCCTCTCGGTTCCGATATCTGCTCCAACACCTTCGATACCTTCCTTGTAGTCTAAGGTCCTAAGCTCTCTGATAGGGCCCAAGGGGGACGCTTGGATCCAAACTTCTTTGGTTCTGAGCTTACCTCTTGGTGCTTCAGCTCGGGTGATCTCAAACCCCACGTCTGTCTTGGATCCTAACTACTCGGTACTGAGGACTGCCTCTGCTCTTTTGGAACAAGGGGTGTCCTCAGATCTGAGGGGGTCGGCCTTCGAGCTGATGAGGGGTGTTCTGTCCAAGTCTTCAGTTCCAACTAGGGGCACTGACACTCTCCCCCCTAAAGTGCAAACCTCAGTCTCAGCACCTTCTCTCATCCAGTACAGCGGAGACTCACAACCACAGGTAACCTCCATGAGAGGTCCCCAGTCTTCTGAGACCTTCCCAGAATATCCTTCTGAGGAGCCCCCTCAGAAGAAAACTTGTAAGAGGAAGCATGTTGACTCCCCAGGTGAGTCCATTACATCATACACTGACCTCGAGGAGTTAGAAGGGTCACCCAAGTCATCCTCTGATGATATCTCCTTTGCAGATATTCTTGAGATCTTGAAACAGAGAGGCAGCTGGCCCACCACCTCCCCTTCTGATGAGGAGTCAGTGTACCTAAAGGCTTTCGGGTTTCAACCCTCCTCCTCTTGGGTATCTCCACCTTTCGATGAACTTTTGGATCTAGTAAGCCAAAAGGTGTGGGAATCTCATGATACTGTGAAACCAGTTCCTAGAAGACCCAATAAATTGCTATCAGCACCTCAGGACAAAGAATTTCTCACCAAGGGCGTGCCAGTAGATGCCATGGTGATGGCAGCAGCCACCAAAAAGGAACTAGCTGAAACTTCCTCCACCGTCTATCCACCGAACAGGGAGTCTCAAATGGTGGACAGGTATGGGAAGCATGTCTTTTCTTCAGTGGCTTTTACACTCAGATCGCTGAACTACCTCTCTCATTTCACTAAGCTCCAGAGAGATCTCCTAAAAGAGCTAGGAGTTACTCTCCAAGGTAATGTATCTGAAGCGGTATCTGATAAGCTTAACGCACAGATGTCTACCTTAAATTCTATTGTTAACTCCTCCATGAGGTTGATATCTTATGCAGTGGATGGAGTGAGTAGGGCAGCGGGTTTAGGAGTTTCTCTTAGAAGGCACTCCTGGATGTGCTTGTGTAATTTTGCAGAGGCTTTTAAGTCTACCTTTACCAACATCCCTTTAATGGATCCTCGTTGTTTGGACCTAAGGTAAAGGACACACTCACCAGGTGTGAACAGGAAGGGAAAACCCTGTCTGCTGTGGGAGTCCATTTTTCCATTCCTTCTAGACCCTATCCCAAAGGGCAGAGGGGCAGAAAGATGTGGTTTAAAAAGTCTCAGAGGTTTTTCCAGGATGCAGAGGGAGATTCCTTCTCCAGAGGCAGAGGAGGAGGAAATAATGGTAGACATCACCCTAGAGGCAGGGGAGGCCCACAGAATCAGAGGGACCATGATTCCTTTTGTGGTCATCCCTACCAGCGCTCCTGAAAGGAGGTCCAACTGTGCATCTCTGGAGCCAGTCGGGAGGCCATGTATCTTTGTAACTAGACGCCTGGTGGAACATCACACAAGACAAGTGGGTACAAAGGATAATTACCAGAGGATACTGTATTTCCTTCTCTTTCCCACCTCATTAGACCAGAAGAATCCCGGATGTTCCACCCAATCACAGGGATTTAGCAACTGTAGAAATCCAAAAGTTGCTTGAAAAGAGAGTCATCCAACCCATCCTCGCTGACCAAGTAGGATTAGGGACTTAATCCAGATTCTTTTTGGTGCCCAAACAAACAGAGGACTTGAGACCCATCTTGGATCTCAGCAAGTTGAACGAATCAGTAAAGACGTCCAAATTCTGAATGGTGACGTTACAGTCGATACTCCCGCTGTTAGGGAAAGACATTTGGATGTGCTCCATAGATCTCCAAGATGCGTACTACCACATCAAAATGGACAGAGCATCAAGGAGTCACTTACACTTCTGGCTGGGGGGTCAATCATTACCAATTTCGTACTCTGCCCTTTGGTCTCACCACAGCCCCCAGAGTGTTCACCAAATGCATGGTAGTGGTAACGGCTCACTTGAGATGTCTTGGATTCCAAGTGTTTCCGTACCTGGACAACTTGCTCCTGGCTGCCACCACCAGGCATCTACTATTACAAGCCAGGGACGCCACCATTATGACTTGCTTGCAACTAGGAATTACAATAAACTGGCAAAAATCTGCATTGTCACCCTCTCAGCATGTGAATTTCATTGGCGCAGAAACAAACACTGTCACAATGAGGGCTTACCTCCCCAGAGAGAGAGTTCAGAATCAGGCAACAAGTTTGGAGCCTGCTTCCACAGCAAAAAGCAAAAGCAAAGACGGTACTCAAATTGCTAGGTACATTGGCCTCCACAATAACATTAGTCCCATTAGCCAGGCTACACATGAGAGTTCTGCAGTGGTTACTTTTCGCCCAGTGGTCTCTGCAGCAACTACCTCTTTCTCACCCCATCCTGATAACAGAATCGTGCAAACAGGATCTTCGCTGGTGGACCCAGTCCAGCCATCTGACTACAGGCAAACCTTTTGTTCCGTCTCCTCCAGTCACCATCATGACCACGGATGCCTCCCAGATAGGGTTGGGGGGGGATTATCTAGTAAGAACAGTCCAAGGCACGTGGCAAGAACACAAGGCTCATTTGCATATCAATGTCCTGGAGATGAGATTCTGGCATTGCAAGCACTTCACAGCTTGCTCCCTCCAGTGATGATTGTGATTCACTCGGACAATATGTCAGTGGCATGGTACATAAACAAACAAGGAGGGACCAAATCTTACCCCCTATGCAGAGAGGCCCTTCGGGTTTGGGAGTGGGCGGTGTCTTCCCAATGCTTTCTGGTCACAATGCACATTCCGAGGGAAACCAATGTGATAGCCAACAGGCTCACCAGTGCGATTCTTATGCCTCATGAGTGGTCTCTGAATCCACACATTGCGGAACAGTTTTTGTGCAGATGGGGTCAACCTTGCTGCGAACTCTTTGCCACCCCTCTGAATGGCAAATGCAGCAGCTACTTCACCCTGATCCCCCCAAAGGGGGAGACACCCAGAGATGCACTCATTCACGATTGGCCCTTGGGACTTGTTTATACCTTTCCATCTTTTCCTCTGATATCAAAGGTCATTCAGAAAGCAAAATCCTTGGGAAGCAAGATAATCCTCATTGCTCCTTACTGGCCTCATCAGATTTGGTTCCCCTTCCTCAGGCCTCACCTAATGGACGAACCTTGGATTCTGGACCCAGTGCCAGATTTATTGACGCATATATCAGGGGTGTTTCATCCCTCTCTCCACACCCTCAACTTGACAGAGTGGCTGCTCCAGTTCCATCCCTAGTCAGGCTTCATGACTTTTCTTAAGATGATGTACAAATTCTGACATCTTCCCACAAACCATCTCTGTGATTTTGGAGTTTCTTACACAAGTGTTTCATCAAGGGTCAGCCGCTGCCACTATTAAAGTTCAACTGGCAGCTATTTCTACCTTCCTTTTGGCTAATGAGCCTAACCTTATGGCTCATAGATTGTGCAGAGCCTTCCTTAAAGGTGCCACATTATTGAGAGCCCCCCGTCATGGACCCTGTGGCACCCTGGGATTTGAATTTTGTCCTTCATAAACTTACTTCTCCTCCCTTTGAACCATCAGCAACGTGCAATCTCAAATTCCTTTCATGGAAAACCATATTTTTAGTGGCCATCACATCTGCAAGAAGGATCTCAGAACTTCAAGCCCTCTCTATTAGGCCACCTTATTTGGTATTCCACAGAGACAGGGTTTCCTTACGGACCAACCCTTCATTTGTTCCTAAGGTCTCTTCACAAGCTAATATTAATCAATCCATTGAACTACCTGTCTTTTTTCCCAAATTTTTCCAATAAGGCAGAATACAAATTTCACCAGCTTGATGTTCATAGACAGCTACCAAGAGTTTCAGAAGGTCAGACCAATTGTTTATTTCCTTTTCAGATTCAAGAAGGGGTTTACCAGTCTCAAAACCTACTTTATCACACTGGATTTCAAGCTGCATTTCATTCATTTATATGTCCAGTGGCAAAGCTCTCCCTTTTAAGGTGAAAGCCCACTCTACCAGATCTGTTTCTATATCGGTGGCCTTCCAAGCCAAAATTCCAATGGATAACATTTGTGCAGCAGCGACATGGGCTACCCCTCATACATTCATAACTCATTACAAGTTGGACGTGGCTTTCAGGAACAGATCTTCCTTTGGTTCCACAGTACTCAGAAGTATTTTCCCGTGAGCCACCTAAAATAAAGGTGCTAGGGACGCTGCCCCAAATGTAAGAATAAAGGCGAGATAGGACTACAGAACATAAAGAAGTTATGTACTCACCTTAACGTTCCATATTTGTAGTCCATCTCGTCCTTCATTCTTACTATCCCACCCTCCTGCCCCCTCCTTCGAGATCCTGGGGGAATTTAAACAACTACTCTCTATCTACATTTGAGACCTTTCTCCATGGTTTGTTTTTTCCTCTATAGTTTCTATTAGTAGCAGCAAACAAGATATGGGATATGTCAGCGGTGCGTGATGGGATACCTCCTTGCCATGAGCCAACTAGAAGACTTTGAGCTAGAGAATTGCTGAGTCAGAACCGAGGATCGGCTCCAAACCCAAGTGTAAGAATGAAAGACGAGACGAACTGCAAACATGGAATGTTATGGTAAGTACATAACTTCTTTTTTCTTCAAAGCAGTTAACAAGAGACTTAGTGAACCTTTCAATTAACGTTTGTACAGAATAAAGTTCTATGCTGGTATATGTATTATCATCTCTAAGCATGGTATTCATAGTAGTAACATAATACTCTTTATCTAACACAACAAAGGAATTGTCTTTATCGGCTGGTCGTATTACAATGTCACTATATATCTGTAAATTTTCAAGTGCTTGTCTCTCATTTTTATTTAAGTTATAAAACTTATTTCATTTATACTCACTATTAGTTACAAAAAGATTATAAATCTGTTGTTCACATACATTTGAAAAAACTTCCAGAGTAGAAGACAATGTTGGACGGAAAACACTTGGCTTTTTATAGTTACATACATTTTCATGTGACACAGAAAAAAACTGCACTTTAAGAGCTATTTTTCATACAAACAATTTCAGCTCTATAATAGTGTCAGCTAAATCAGCCCTTTGAGAAGGAATAAAAGACAGACCTTTTTTAAGTAAAGAAAGTTCAGCTTCTGTTAACTGTTTCTGTGATAAGTCCCATACTAGTTGTTTGTTATATTCCACATTTTCTTGAGAGTTTGTGGTTCTCGATCCTGGAATGAGTTCTTTCTCTTAAATTTCTTTCCTTCAATGTTCACATCTTTGTATTCCTTGCATTGGAATTTGCAGGGTAAAGGGATACCCAAAGAAACAGAATCACCAGAAATATTCAATGTTTTAGGCTGTACTACCTGTTCTGGAGAAAGAGCAGTTCTAAGTTGCGGCTCAGTTGAGGGAGGGACAACTAAAGGTGTGCTGTATGTAGAGTTATTAGCATTATGTGACAAAAAAGCACATTCCTGCACCACTGTTGAAGCATTAACAGAACCATTATTTTGAGTAACAGAGGAAACTTCCTTTGAGTTATTAGCCTTAGAAATCCTAGGTTGTACTGGCTCTTTACGCTGCTCTTTCGGCCAAGCAAACACATTTTGTTGTTGGAAATCAGTGTCTCTCTCTCTGAAGTTTTTTTTAGTTTCATACAGGTGTTCTTTTTGTAATTTGTTGATATCTTCACAAATTTGTTGCTCTAAAGGTACAAAAAAGTCAATTAGCAACTTAATATAAGAAAAACATTTAATTATTTGCCATTTTGCTAAAAGTTCAGTTTAATTTGTTCCATATGAGGGCATATTCAACACCCTCAGCCCTCTAGGAGCAACTTTCAGCACACAGCAGGCTTCAAAATGCAGTCTCTGACATTGAAGTCTCTTTAACTTATATAGCTGATTTTCCAAGTCTTTCATAACTGCACTTTCATTATGCTCAGTTATTAAACTGAGTGCAGAGACATCAATATTCTCAGTTAACAAAGGATTACCTTGTATATTTAAGAAACTTTGTAGTTGTCTCCTTTGACTAGAGTTGCCAATAGAATCAGCCTGTGGCATGGCTTTTGAATTTCCAGTGATACTTTCAGCCATGTCAGACAGCAACAACATAAGACAGCAAAGAAAGATGGTAAAACAAGTCCTGCTGACTGTAAAGCTGTGCTCAACCACAAACCAAGTAGTATGAACAAAAATGTAGAACACAAGACCACTGCAAACCAATAAAAAGCAGATGGCAAAGAGCAGTGTAAAATCTAAATAGACTTTTATTCGAACACAGGTGAGTGCTTTCGCAATAAAATCATTTCTTCAGGCCATACAAAAAATCAGCAGCATCTCAGATATTTAAAATACAATCAATTAAATGTCTACCAATAAAAAACATTCAAGTACAATAGCCATACAATTTAAAGGCACAGCTTTCTTTTAAAACAGAAACCATAAAAGGATATTGCCATAAAAACACACATAGCAGTATACTTATTTAAGAAGCTTGCTTTCCTTCAGAACTGGCTTAAGAGGGACTGATTCATTCAAACCTGCACCTCTATGAGCTGATAGTTTAAGAATCCATCTTAGTTCATTCCGTTCTGTGACATTAGTTACATCACCCAACCTAAAACTTTCATAAATTACTTCTACTGCCTTAAACTTGAACCGTTAGTTAGTGCCTTTCTCTAGTATATGTTTAGCTAAGGCACTATAAATATGGCCCTTATTGGCACAATAATAATGGTCTCTAATTCGTTCCTTAAGTCGCCTATTAGTTTTTCCTATATAAAATTTTGAACAAGTCACACACTGTGATAAATAAACTAAGTTTTTAGTGTCACAATTAGCTATAACTTTAAAAACATAATGATTACCATTGTCTGGTTCTATAAATGTACTGGTGTCATTCAAAGGGGATCCAGTATCTGTCTGCCTGGGACGACATGATCGATGCTTTGCCAGAGATGGTCTGCACCTGTCACCCCTGGGATTCAGGTTACTGGCTAAGGCTCTTGCCACCCCTATAGTGCCTTTTTTAGGCAAACTTCAAAGGACAAAACCACCACCGTAACAGGTACAAGCATGCAAAATCTGAAGGTAATGTTATTCAATGCTAGAAGTCTAAACCTCAAAATGCACTCTCTTGAGGCACTCCTAAAAATGGAGAACCTCGATATCTGTGCAGTAACTGAGACCTGGTTCAAGGCTCCAGAGAGCACCCCTGCAATACAAGGCTACAACTCTTACCACACTTTTCGGCCACCAAACCAGGACTGAAACACTAAAGGTGGAGGAGTGTCCATATTCACCAAGGATATTCACAAACCAGGCTAGTTGCCCAACACAATGTGTCTGAAATTCTCCAGGTGCAACTAACACTAGGTAAGACTGCAATCCAAATTGGAGCCTGCTACAGATCCCCCACCATGCCCCAATATTCTCACTACACCTTTCTAAACATCCTGGAAAATATTAAGATACAACCAAACACGCTAATACTGGGTGATTTCAACTACCCTGGCATTAACTGGGAAAACAACTTTGCCCAATGGTTCTCGGAATTCATAAATTCCAATGCCCTGGATCAACTAATCCTTAGTCCCACCAGGAGCTACAGTATCCTAGACCTGCTCATTGCCAACATGGGAAATCGATGGTCCACACCTATGGTCACCTCCTCATTGGTCAGGTTTGAGCATAAGCTAATCACCCTTGACATCCACATCCCACCCCCACCCCCCAGTAAGGAAACCTCCGTAAAAAAAACTTCTCCAAAGCCAACTTCATGCTACACAAGTCAGAAGTGACAAACTTCATGACACCCATGCAGATGGGAACTGAAAGTTTGACTGCTGAATCCTACACTAAGGCACTGTACGAGCACATCCACTCATGCATGCATGAATCGTGCCATCCTGAATAGAGCCAAGACGCTCTCCTCCAAAAAAGGAAGTGAATCTGTTGGTCCTTTGCCATAAACAAACTTTACAACAAAAGGAAGAAACTGTTGCAGAAAAGAGGCAAATCCCAGGATGCAAAAAACTCCCTTACCAGCCTCAGTAAGAAGCTGAGATCCCTCATAAAATCCTCCAGAGCTAGTTACAAAAAAAAAATTGCCAAAGATTCTAAAGACAACCACAAGGCATTCTATAGCTATGTCAAGAATCTAAATTACATTGCTCAAATCTGATCTGAGCTACAACAGAATTGCATTAAATATACTGATACCAAGGATATTGCCAATATCCTGGCAGATCGATTCAGTGCAAACTTAACCCTCCTCTCACCCCCTAAAGAGCCCATCTCAGTAACAAAATATTGCCAAATTCCGGTAATAACGTCCACACAGGTAAAAAACACACTCTCCAAATCTAAGAATACAGCATCCATGGGACCAGATGACATCCCAGGCTGTGTACTACATGAACTAGAAAATGAACTGGCACCTCACCTAAGTGTCATGTTTAATCATAGCCTCACCTCAGGCTTCATGCCCACTGAGTGACGCACAGCTACAGTTAGCCCACTCCACAAGGGGGATCCACCTTGGATCATGGAAACTACCACCCTATCAGTCTGACGAGCCTGAGCTGCAAGGCCATAGAATGTATTATCATGGAACTTATAAACAAAGACATTGGCAACCTTCAAACACTGGACCCAAAGCAGTTTGTGTTTGTGAAGGGCCGATCTTGTCTCCTGAACCTGATTGAATTCTTTGAATCAGTATCCAGAGCCATGGACAAAGGTAATGTGGTCCACATAGCCTATCTGGACCTTGCCAAGGCCTTAGACACCATCCTCCACTCTGGAATCATAGATAAACTTACTAAGCTGGGCATTAATCCCTACGTCACTCGATGGGTTGCCAACTGGCTTACTGACAGAACCCACATTGGAAAAGTAGCCGACTCCAAATCCAGCTCCAGACAAGTGACAAGTGGAGTACCTCAGGTTTCTGTCCTGGGACTGCTCTTTTTTGGCATCTACTTCTCTGAAGTACAGTCCAACACTGAGGGACTCTGGCTAACAAAGTTCTCAGATGGCTGCAAATTGGAAGCCATTATTGAATCCCCAAATGATGTGGATACTCTACAAAAGGGCCTTACTAAAACAGATGCTTGGTGCCAGAGCCATGGGCTCAGCTCAATACCAAGAAATGTACAGTTATCCCCTTTGGGAAAAAACATGTACCCGTGAATTACCACATAGGTGGCAGTACACTAAACACCGAGTGTGTGATAAGAGACTTAGGGACACAGGTGGACAGTGGTCTCACCTTCGATAACCATATCGCCACAATAGTCAGGAAATCCTTCTATGTGGCACACCTCATCACTAAGGGCTTTTCATCCTGAAAAAGGAGGTCATTGTCCCACTGTACTTATCCCTCATTAGACCCATTATAGAATACAATGCCCCTTTTGGTATGTACCTCTCAAAACATCTGCAACAACTGGAAAGGCCGCAGAAATACCTCACTAAAAGAATCACAGGCCTAAAGCAGATGCCCTATGCTGACTGTCTAAAAAAATTCCACCTATTCTCTGTCACATATCATCTACTCACAGGCAGTCTCTGCTTATCATACAAGGCCATGTCAAACCCAGAGCTGTTGGACATGTTACACTTAAAGAAATCCCAATCCCTCAGAGACGCACACTCCAGGGATCTAAACCTTGTCATCACAATGAATAAAACATGCTGGAGGGATAGGTTTCTGACCCAGAGACTCCCCAGACTCTGGAATAGACTGCCCATACATGTCAAGCAGAGCGCCTCTTTGGCCCTCTTCAAACGGAACCTTGATGACTGGATGGGAAATAGGAAATTCAGCCCAGGGATCACGTCAGCCACCCTGCTAGACAGGGGTCCAGGGAATTAAATAATGTGGGAAGAAATAGCCAGGGAATTGTTATGGCTAGGCTTGTATAGGGCCTAGGGCCGATAGCCTAGTACCAGCCTATGAACCTATGAATGTATTTACAAAAAGTACATTTACCACAGATAGAGGTACCAAAACTAGTTGTTCTAATACTAAGATGCTTTAGTTTACTTGTATTAGGGAAACAAAGCTGTCTTTTCAATTATTTTTTTTTTTTATAAACAAAATTTGGAGCTCACTAACAAATTCACATAGAATAGGGTCAGAAGACAAAATATGCCAATTTTTTGTAATAATTTTTATATCTATGCTGTCAGTACTAAAAGTCATACAATAAGCTACATTGCTAAAACAATTATTATTGATTTTTTGTATTGTCTGAAGAAGCGATTTTATCGTGAATGCGCTCACCTGTGTTCGAATATAAGTCCATTTGGATTTGACACTGCTCTTTGCCATCTGCTTTTTATTGGTTTGCTGTGGTGCTGTTCTACATTTGTGTTCATACTACTTGGTTTGTGGTTGAGCACAGCTTTACAGTCAGCAGGACTTGTTTTACCATAGACCTAATATGGGATTTACATACAAAGAGTTAACATATCCACAACTTTTCACATTTATATTACCATTCACAAGCTCCCATCTTTAGAAATAATTTTCTCAAACGTGTAAATATTCTTCAACTCATACATAACCCACTGTAGTTTAATTTTTTATTTTATTATCAGCCTTTGCCTTATAGTCCATTTGGATCAAAATAACTTTAAGTAACTAATTACACTATTTACATCCTCCCACACATCCCAAGAGTGATGGGAGTCATCTTGAATTTCTTTACCACGTCATTCAGTTCACTTACTTTTCTTATCTTTATTTCTGATAAGCAGCTCTTCATCCTTCCTATAGTCATCTACCAAGGTTATTAACTCCCTTCTGTGGCCTTTTATAGGTTCATAGGTTCATAGGTTGGTACTGGGCTATCTGCCCGAAGGCATATATTAGCCCAGCCACGTTGTGCAGTATTCACCTCCCCTTTAGTAGTTCCCTAGACCCTAGTACTAGCAGCTAGTACCCTTGGCCCCTATCTAGTAGTGCTGTTGGTGTGATCCCCGGTGTGAACTTTCTGTTACCCATCCACTCATCAAGGTTCCTCTTGAAGAGTGATAGTGAGGGGCTCTGTCTTATGTAGATCGGGACCCTGTTCCATAGTAAAGGAAGTCTCTGCGAAGGGAATCTATTCCTCCAGCATGTTCTAGTCATTGCTGTGTTGAGGTTTATATCCCTAGAGCTTGTAGCTTGAGTAGATTTGGTTTTGCTAAGATGGAGCATGTTCAACAATTCTGGGTTGGACATGGCTCTGTACGTTAGACAGAGATCGCCTCTGAGAAGGTGGTATGCAACAGAGAACAGTTTTAGCTTTTTCAATCTTGCTGCATAGGGCAACTGTTTGAGGCCAGTAATCCTCTTGGTTAGGTACCTCTGTGGTCCCTCCAGCTGCTGGAGATGTCTAGCCAGATACATTCCAATTGGTGCATTGTACTCAATAATGGGTCTGATGAGGGAAGAGTAGAGGGTCACCATTACATCCTTAGATCTTGATGCGAACCCTTTCATGATCAGATGGGTCACATAGAAGGATTTTCTAACCACTTTGGAAACATGGTTATCAAAGGAAAGCTGACTATCTACTTGGATCCCTAGATCCCTTATTTCTTCTTCAGATTTCAGGGGATTACCTCCTATGTTGTAGTTTGCGGGTACTCTGTTTTTTCCAAAGGGGATTACTACGCATTTTTTTGCATTTAGCTTGAGACCATGGCTTTGACACCATGCATCAGTCTCATTTAGGCCCTTCTGGAGGATCTCTATGTCAGCTGGAGACTCTATTATAGCACCCAGTTTGCAGTCATCTGCAAACTTAGTCAGCCACAGCCCTTCCGTGCTTGCTTGTACTTCTGAGAAGTATATGCCAAACAGGAGGGGCCCCAGGACAGAGCCCTGAGGCACACCGCTCATTACTGGTCTGGATTTGGACATAGATCCCACTACTCTTACTTTATGGGATCTGTCTGAGAGCCAGTTTGCGATCCATCTTGTGACGTAAGGGTTTATGTCCAGGCTGGTGAGTTTATCAATAATTTTTGAATGGGGAATGGTATCAAATGCTTTAGCAAGGTCAAGGTAAGCCGTGTGTATCTCCTTTCCCTTATCTATAGCCTAAGTAACTGTCTCAAAGAAATCCACCAGGTTCAGGAGGCATGATATGCCCTTGACGAAGCTGAACTGTGTGAGGTCCAGCGACTGGAGGTTCCCAATCTCTCCATTTATGAGTTCCATAATGATTCGCTCCATAGCCTTACAGATCAGATTGGTCAGGCTTATTGGTCGGTAGTTCCCAGGGTCAGTTGTGGCTCCACCATTGTGTAGCAGGACCACAGTTGCCATGCGCCATTCTATGGGCACATATCCTGTGGAGAGGCTGAGACTGAATAGGGTATTAAGATGCAGGGTTAATTCCTTTTGGAGCTTGCGTATGACACAGCCTGGGACACCATCTGGTCCCATGGAGGAAGTGTTTTTAGCTTTAGATAGAGCCTTGTTAACCAACGTATCAGTAATAATTGGACTTACACAATCCCCTGGAATGGTAATAGGCCCTGTAGATGGTGAGGGGGGGAGAAATTTGCACTGAACCTGTCAGCCAAGATGTTGGCAATGTCAGAAGGGTCAGTGTATTTTGTTCCATTCTGTACTAGCTCAGAACAGACCTGAGCGTTGCCATTTAGGTTTTTGATGTAGCCATAGAAGGCCTTATGGTTATCCTTGGCATCCTTGGCAACTTTCTTTTCAAAATTAGCTTTAGTTGACTTGATGAGGGCCCTCAATTTCTTACTAATGCTGATCAGGGATGATTTTGTTTCATTTCCATAATCTTATTACTTTTCCACATAAGTAGAGTCAGTTCCACTAATATTTTTCCCACCTCTCAATATCCAAGTCAAGTTTGCTCTCGGTCTTTTGGTAAACCTTTCTCTGCTCCTTCATTCTTCTTAAGCATTTGTTCTGCCTATCTTTTAAAGTCTTCCAATGGGACAACTCAACAAAAATGTATTTCCAGTTGTGATGACCCACCACTGGACCAGTAATCAAGGAGCCTCTATCCTTACCACTGGCACTAGTGGGGGGTATACACTGAGAGGATGACAATTACACACACAGTATTTTCAGATACAGGTCTCTGCATCAAGTGCAATTTGCCTTAAGAGCACACAGAGACCACAGTCAGTCTGGGGCTGGTTTCTTCCTCTTTCTTCAGATACCCAATAAGAATCCCCACTAGCACAGAGAGTTGAGATCTCAGCTGAGTGGCCAAGCCAAGACCTCCAGCAACCTCTCTGTCCAACCACTGCTTCGTGTCCCTGCTCAAGTAGCTGACACACACACACACACACACACACACACACACACACACACACACACACACACTTTGAGGTTTGATTTACACACACACACACACACACACACACACACACACACACACACACACACACACACACACACACACACACACACACACACCTGGAAAAGGCTGGTACAGGATTACTAGCTAAGCCCCCTTTTAACCAGACTATAAGGTATATATCACTGCTACCAGCCAACTTTTATCAGCTACTGTAAGGCCCTTAACAAAGGGTGTCCAGTCTTACAGTATAATGTTAATATCAATACAAATGGTAGTTTGACCAAGAGCAAGGGTATTAGGAGTGGCCCACAGTATCATCAGATAAATATGCAAGTACTCTCAAAATTTAAATATATCTTACAAAGATCAGCCACAATGAAAAATTTAAATATATTTAATAATAAATAATAAAAGAACAACATAATACTAAATATATATTCACAATGGCATCAGAGTTCAAATCAGAGGAATTATTTAAAACAGCATTGCAGGAAAGTCTCAAATAAATAAAGAAAAATATCTAAACTAAGCTTTACTATATTCTTGACTGAATCTAAGACAATTACTATATCCTAGTTAACTTACTTAAGAGCAAGGCAGTTGTGGTGAATGGTTCTTGTAGTTGTTGTCAGGTCCAAGACAGAATACAGAATGCTCTGTCTGTCTAAGAGACGTTTTAAATTAATATCTCAAATATTACTGCTGGGATAGCTTCCAAAATGACATAAGTTCTTGTCATCTGAATCAATCCCAGATGAAACCCCCACTGCTGGAAGCTAGCAGTTTAGCATCTACTTGTGAAAATATGTAGACCTCAGATCTTTGACAGGCGCTGGAAGTCATAAAACAATTACATCACTCTACATCTCAAGCCTAGTAATTATTGTTCCTTAAAGACAGCATAGAGAGCTCCCTAGTATACACATCCTGTCTCTTGCTGCCATAAAGTAATTTAATTTCAGCTATTTTTCTGAAGTTTTGCTGGACTGAAGTTAACCTCCTGTGTTCCAGTTTCCACTGTTAAAATATATACATTTAAACAGCTACAATAGTGCATGTACATTTCTGTTCTATTCCAGTAGGGCACACTGTGGCTACATTTCAAGCATTTTGCAAAAACCTTTTTCAACACATGTCTGTACAAACAAGTTTGATATAACATACGGTTCTAATGCAATTGTAACATAAACCTCTTGTATGAATCATGCTGATATTCACAAATGACATATAATTATTTACAAAATTCCAGATAGCTGTGCTGGCAGTATCTCCCTTTGTCACACCAGTCACCAATGCACTGTCCTAAACAGTAAACTTTTTGTTTGTTAACATGTTCTTCATATTGATCACTGCTGCTGTAGCCTTAGCTATATGGGTTATATCCTACCTAGGATGTAACAGCCAGCCATCTTCCAAAGTTTCAGGGCACCTTCCATGTGCCCAAACTGTCAAGTAGCTCAAAATGAGCTGACTAAAAGACAAGTTTGGGTGCAAAGCCCTTCAGAGCTTTACTGCCTGTGGTGACCCTCCACTGGGCCAGTAATCAGGGAACCTCAATCATCACCACTGGCACTTGTGGGGATGACGTTCACTGGGAGGATAATATGTACACACACAGTATTTCCAGATGTAGCTCTCTCCATTAAGTGCAATTTCCCTTAAGAGCACACAGAGACCACAGTCAGTCTGGGGCTGGTTTCTCCCTCTTTCTCCAGATGCTCAATAAGACTCCCCACTGGCACAGCTATAGAGTTGAGATCTCAGCTGGGTGACCAAGCCAAGACCTCCAACACCCTCTCTGTCCAACCAATGCTTCATGTTGCTGCCCAAGTAGCTGACACACACACTCTTTCAGGTTTGATTTACACACACACCTGGGAAAGGCTGGCACAGGTTTACTAGCTATGCCCCCTTCTGCCCAGACTATAAGGTAGTTTTCACTGGCACCAGTCACTCCTTATCAGCTACTTTAGGGCCCTTAACAAAGAGTATACAATCTTACTGTGTAATATTAATATTAATACAAATGGTAGTTTGAACAAGAGCAAGGCTATTAGGAGTGGCCCACACAGTGTCACCAAATAAATATGCAAGTACTCTCAGAACTTAAATATTTCTACACAAATCAGCCACAATGAAAGGTTTAAATATATGTAATAATAAATAATAAAAGAACAAGACAATACTAAATATATATTCACAGTGACATCAGAGTTCAAAACCACAGGAAATATTTAAAATAACATTGCAGTACATGCTCACACAAATAAAGAAAAACATCTAAACTAAACGTCACTATATTCCTGACTGTATCTAGTTATTCTGTTTGCTAGAAACTTACTTCATTAGGGCAAGGCAGATGTGGTGAATGGTTCTTAATGTTTTTGTGAGGTCCAAGACAGAATATAGAATGCTCTGTTTCACTAAGAGACTTCTCAAATTAATATCTAAAATATTACTGCTGGGATAGCTAGCAGAATGACATAATTTCTGGTCATCTGACTTCTAGTTCCCAGGCCAAAATCCCCATTGCTAGAAGCTGGCAGCATTTAGCATCTACCTGTAAAAATATACAGAGAAGGGCTTTTTCTCAGAGCTTTGGAAGATACTGGAATTCATAAAACAATTACTTATTAGTTCACTCCACAGACAATACACCAAGATGTCGTAGTACAGACCTTGTGTCTCTAGTTGCATTGAAAACTTGAGAGATAGCCACTTTATTGCATAGCCTATAAAGTAAATTAATTTCAGATATTTTTCTAAAGTTTGCTGGACTGAGGTTAACCTTCCAGTTTCCTTTGCTAAGCATATACATTTAAACAGTTACAATAGTGCAGGTACATTTCTGTTTTCTTCGAGTAGGGCACACTGTGGTTACATTTCAAACACAGCACTCTACAAATACTTTTTCAACACACACGCCTGTACAAGCAGTTTGATATACACATGACATACAGTTCTAATACATCTTGCATCTTGTATAAATCATTTCAATATTCACCAATGACATATAATTATTTACAAAATTCCAGCTAACTGTGCTGGCAGTATCTCTTTTTGTCAAACTGCCACTGAAGAGTATGCTCCTCTGAAGCTTTTGAGGATCGATGGTTAGCTTGCACTTTCATTTGCTGGACAGATAAATCATCTTTGAGGAAAAAAACTTCTATTTTCTTATATTTACTGATGTTTATTTACTTTCCTCTTCAGGAAAGTTATTTACTTTCCTCTTCAGGAAAGTTATTTTAAAGGTAGGAATTTTTCATTGTGGCTGTCTCAAGACTGTAACGTACTTTTAAATGGAACACGTTTTTTTTTTCCTGATAGTTTTAAAGTAGTGTAAACTAAATGATAACATATTTTTTGTGGAGAAATTCCATTGTGGGGCCACCATAGTGTTTGTAAGCGCTTTTTACTGTGTTTACTGTCAAAAAAGTAACTTTTCTGGACTGGCAGTTTTACCAGCATTTAGTGCTTGTAATCCCTGGGAAAGAGGCACTATTTATATCTTGACCATGGAACAAATTGTCAGTCCCATGGTCAATCCTTCTTCTAGCCACAAAAAGAAAAAAGTTAAGCAAACAGCCTTTGTAACCACAACAGGCTGGCAGTTTGCCTCAGCTGCAGGTGGTTGACTCTGCTGTGGCCATTTGTTGTACCTCAGACCACTCATCTTATGCCCTAAATCCATCTGGTCTGGTACCTACTGCTAATATGGACCAGGGGTTAGCAATGTCCTCTGTGGCTGTTGAAGTCCCCTCAGTGGACAAGGAAGACCCAATCTTGTTGGTGCTGAGAGAGGAAACAGGGAAAGTTTCCCTGCTGTATCAGAATGCTGTGTTCATCCCTTGGCTGACATTAGTAACACAATTGGCCCCATTTTTACCTGCGGGGGTAAAAAAAAGAAAACCATACATGTCTCTACTTTGGATAGGAGTAGTTTACTGGGACTGGCCCAGGGTTTAATTCAGGTGCTTGATCCATCTTGAAGAGTTGTTTCTGGTAAAAGAAAGAGTAATGCCTCTTTTCCTGAAAGATTCAAGGTTCTGAATCAGAAATGAAAGATGCAGGTATGGATTTAAGGTATTTTCCTCAAATGTCTGATTTAGACTCAGAGAAGAGCTCAGCTTCTGATTCTCCCTGTAGAGGTTTCTCTTTCTCTGAGACTGTTTTTAGAATGTTCCAGTGTTTTCAGTGGGAGAACACTGAGGTTTCCCATTCCCTCAGAAACTACTATATGTTGTTACAGAAGGCACCCATTCCTTCTGCCCTGTCTCCTTTAGAGGATCTATGTCTTACTGCCTGCAATTTTCCTGATAGTCAGTCAGCTGTCTCTAAAAAGACAGATAGGGTGTATAAGTTCCTCCGTCTTTTAATTTTTATATCCTATTCCCAAACAGGACCTAGCAGCTTAAGTTTTAGTTTTTCCCACCACTGCTAAGCACTTAGTTAATTCCAGTCATACTCTTTCTGATAAGAGTGGGAAAATTATTGCCAAGTATGAGAAACGAGTATATAGTTCTGCAATTTTGATTTTCAGAATTTTGAATTGTCAGGCTCATATGTTAAAGTTTGTTGTGATAAATTATGAAAGCATGATGACTGTTATCTGCAGAAGTTCTTCATTCCACATTGCTGCAGTCCTAACTATTGGGTAGTCCGCTGTCCCAGTCGGCCCGAATACCAAAGTATATGGCTGACGTCGGTCAAGGCGCATTAGACTGACGTCAGTACGTCAGGGTACTAATGCGCATGACTGACGTCATATCCTCAGTCTTTTTTGCCGCATGGTCCGATGCAGAAGCAGTTTTGCGAGTGCAGGTTGGCGTTCTGAAAGTTTCTGAAGTCAGAGTTTCAGACCGAATCAAAGTTGGCTAAGTAAATATTTTGGTTTTTTCTTGCCTCAGTATTTAACCGGATGTCAGAAAAGTGAATAACTGTATTTCTTGTGGGAAACAGATACCTCATAGGGATTACCATACTTTGTGTATACCTTGTTTAGGGCCTGAGCACGACGTTGTTGGATGCCGCTCTTGTGCTAGATTTAACAAACGCACTATTAAGAGAAGGTTAGACTGTGCCAGGTTAGTTTTTGGGAAGCGTTGTAATTATAAAATGCCGCCGGATGCTCGACGCCGCCGCCGCCAAAAAGCGCAAGGATAAAGCAGCAAAGCCTAGAGTGGAAGAACCGACAGTCCTGGACGCCGGTTCTTTAGAAGGCTCAGTGGAGCCGGAGGTTCTGCCAGGAGTTTCTTTGGAGTCTCAGGGAGAGACTTTACTGTTACAGGATGTGTCCTCTCAGGAAGTAGGCCAGGCTGAAGGGGCTTCTCAGGTGGCTGTTCTTCCCTCTCTTCCTAAGGTGGTTAGAGCCTCCCCTTCTGTTTCCAAGGCTTCTTTGAGAGGAAGGCCAAGTTTAACTTCAGTGGGGGTTTCTCCTAGTGCTTCAGGGTCTTTGCCTAAGAAACATATGCTTAAAATGGCAGAGGATTTGATTACTATGATTAGAGGTTCTATGCCCCTCCTGATAAGAGGCCTAGGGTGGAACCTGAGTTTGAGAGTTTTGAGCAGTGTTCGAGGCTTCTGAGTCTTCGGCTGAAGACTTGCAGGAGTATCCTCCTTATTCTGATTCTGATATGGATGATTCTACTCCTTCAGCTTCTCCTCCTGAGGATTTTTCATTTTCAGAGACTCTGCATTCCATGAGGGAGCATTTTAAATGGGAAGGTCAAGATTTCTCTGATTCCAGGAAGAGGCTTAGGGAATTCTTGTTTTACCCCAGCATAGGCCTTTAGCTATACCTCCTGTTCTGAATGTGGTGGAAGATGTTGCAGAGGCTTCCCTGAATCCTGATTCTTTGCCTCCTGCCCCAGTTAAACCGGATAGGTACTATAGGGTGCCTGAAGTTCATAAGTATCTTTTAAGAGTCCTAGGGCAGACCCGAAACTGTCTCTCAGGGGCCTAAAGGTGTGAAGGCTTCTGTTGTTAAAAATCCTGTTCCTCCTGATAAAGAGGCAAGGGCTTTGGATAGATGGGGAAAGAAAGTGTATACTTCTTCCACTTTAGCCATGAGGGCGTTGAATTGTCAGTTTCACATGTTAAAATATCAGAATTATCTCCTTTCACAATTGAAGTCTAAGGTGGATGCTCTGGCAGAAGGTATTGAGTGTAAAGAGTTGCAGGATTTAGTTCATGTGTCTGAACAGGTGGGTAAGCATTCCTTGCAGTGTGGTTTTGATGCTGTGCAGGCCTCCTCGAGGGTGGCTGCCACTGGTTCTGTTCTTCGAGGCACGCCTGGTTGAGGGATCAGAATTTAGCTGAGCATGTTAAGACAAGGATTTTGGATGCTCCTTTACAGTCTGATGTGTTGTTTGGTTCGCCTGTGGAAGCAGTTTTAAAGAAAATGGAGGACAAGGCTAAGTCTATGCAAACTGTTAAGGATTTTTGCAGGTGCAGCCTCCAAGTTTAGTAGAAATTGGCCTTCTAAGGGATGGACATATCCTGCTTATGATTCCCAGTCTAGAGGTAGGTCTAGACGTGGTAGGGGCAGAGCTCAAGGTTCTTTTAGGCCTAGAACAGGAGTTCACCTGCTCAGACTTCTGGTGAGGGCAGGGGTCAGTCCTTTCGTAAACAGACCCAATGACCTACCTTTTCAGCTGCCAGTACATTCTCGCCTGGCAGCACCTTTGGGAGGAAGGCTGGCTCTTTTCAAAGAAAATTGGGATTTAATTACCCAAGACAGATGGGTTTTGGATATCATTCACCACGGTTACAGGTTTTATTTCCATACCTTGCCTCCTTTCAAAGGCATGCCAGACATTCCTCCTCTACAAAGAAAAGAGGCTCACAAGCAAATTTCTCTGTTGCTCCAAATAGGGGCCATTCAGCCAGTTCCTGTGCCAGAAAGGGGCCTAGGATTTTACTCGCCTGTTCCTAGTACCGAAGAAGGGGAACACGTGGAGACCAATTTTGGATTTATCTATCCTCAACACTTATCTGGACATTCCCAAGTTCAAAATGTTGACGTTACAACAGCTTTTACCTCTGCTGGGCAAAGATCACTGGATGGTAACTTTAGATCTCAAGGAAGCTTACCTTCATGTGCCTATCAGACTATGTTGCAGGAAGTATCTGGTTTTCGAGCTGGAGATTCTCATTATCAGTTCTCTGCATTGCCCTTTGGCTTATCCACTGCCCAGAGTATTCACAAAGGTTCTGGCTCCAGTGATAGCTTACTTCAGGCTAAAAGGAATACAAATCTATCCTTACTTGGACGACTGCCTGATTCTGGCTCAAGAAAAGGAAGACCTTTACAGCATTTGGAATATGTGATAGCAGTGCTAAGATGCCTAGGGTATTCTGTGAACGAAATAAAGTCCAGTCTAGTACCCTCTCAAGACATGTGCTTTCTGGGTGTGAGACTGAATACAGCAGCCCAGATGGCCTTTTAACCCCGGACAAACAAAAGAATCTTTCCAGTTACTTCCATCAACTATCTCTTCAGTCCGGGCTGACTGCAAGGACAGTCCTTCAAGCCTTAGGGTTCATGGCATCTTGTATTCTGGTGCTTCCCAATGCCAAACTGCATATGAGGAAGCTGCAATGGTATCTCAAAATGTATGGACACAGCACTGCCAGGATTTGGACACTGTCATTCAAATAATACCTTGCATTCAAAAGGAATTTTTGTGGTGGGCTCAGGAATGTCACCTAAACAAGGGACTCTCTGTGACCCGCCAGAGGCAGTCAGATTCTAACGACAGATGCCTCAGACATTGCTTGGGGAGCTCATCTAAATGGAAAGTGGATACAAGACAAGTGGCCTGCCAGACTACAGCATCTACATATCAACATGAAAGAGATGTTAGCAGTCCAGTTTGCATTAATGGCTTTCAAGGAGTTACTTCTTCCAGGGCAGGTGTTGATTCTAACAGACAACACAACTGTCATGTGGTACATCAACAAACAAGGGGAACACATTCTTACCGCAGGCAAGCAATGATTTTATGGGAGACTGCTCAGCTTGCAACTAACTCTTCAGGCAAGGTTTCTGCCGAGCACAGAACTCCTTAGCAGATGTGTTAAGCAGACAAATCATGGATCCCCACGAGTGGAAACTGGATCTTCATGTATTTCAAAATTGACAGTGTCATGGGGAACTCCAGACATAGATCTGTTCGCTTCTCCACTAAACCACCAGCTGCCAAAGTTTTGCACAAAGAGGTTTCATCACACAGCTTGGAAAGTGGATGCTCTTTCTTTCAGTTGGAAAAATCTTCATGTGTATGCCTTTCCACCTCTGCCTCTTCTCCCAAAGGTGCTCCTAAAGGTCAGACAAGACAAGCCAAGGATGATTTTAATAGCTCCAGATTGGCCTCGCAACACTGGTACCCATTACTGAGGAGTCTGGTAAGGAAGCCTCCATGGCCTTTACCTTTGATTCCACACCTGTTGTCTCAGAGGGACGGTCACCTGCTCAATGTCAAGCTTCATTCTCTTCATCTAACAGCCTGGCATATTCTGTTTTGAAACATAGCAGGTCTCAACTTCCTCAACAAGTTTTAAATGTGATTTTGGAAGCCAGAAGACCTAGTACAAGGAAAGTGTACGCA
Source organism: Protopterus annectens (assembly GCF_019279795.1). Taxonomy (NCBI): domain Eukaryota; kingdom Metazoa; phylum Chordata; order Ceratodontiformes; family Protopteridae; genus Protopterus; species Protopterus annectens. Next base: position 859,424,849 of record NC_056746.1, on the reverse strand, counting down.
GAAAAATGGAAGAGATTTTTATTTTGGAGTGCAGCAAACAATTTGGAGATTTCTGAGCCTAATTTGAGTGTGGCTCTTCAATATCTTACTGAGTTATTGGACAAAGGTTTGTCTTTCTCTTCCATTAAAATTCATGCTGCAGCAATTTCAGCTCACTATGATTGTGACCCACCATTGTTTATCCTTTGTTCAAGCAATTTCTTAGAGGGGCAAAGAATATAAGACCCCCAGAGCTCCTACTCCTGCTTGGGATCTCAATTTTGTGTTGGAGAAACTTACTCTACAACCTTGGCTACTGCTGAATTGAAATACTTGTCATGGAAGACTGCTTTTGTTGGCCATTACTTCTGCAAGAAGGGTTTCTGAATTGCAGGCCCTTATGGCGGTAGAGCCTTTTTTGATTTTTCATAAGGATAGGGTATCATTGCGTACTAATCCTTCCTTTATGCCTAAGGTGGTTTCTAGTGTGGCTTTAAACCGAACTATTCATTTGCCTACTTTTTATGAAGATCCCCAAAATAAAGGGGAAAAGATTTTGCACACTTTAGATGTACACAGGCAATATTATTTAAGCAGGACTAAGGATTTTAGGCAGTCTCAGCAGTTGTTTGTTTCTTTTGCTTTGAGTTCTCAGGGCAAGCCTGTGTCAAAACAAACTATTTCTAAGTGGATTGGGTTTTGCATTGCATTTTGTTATTCCCATCATGGCAAGGAGATTCCAGCTGGGATTAGGCCTCATTCCACTAGGGCTACTGCCACTTCAACAGCATTTCTAACCGGGCTGCCAACTAAGGATATTTTGGAGGCAGCTACTTGGAGTTCAGTGCATACTTTCTCTAAGCATTATCACCTTCCTCTCTACTCTAAATCTAGGGCTGGTTTTGCCACAGCTATTTTGCAAGGCATGTTGTCAGCTCCTGCTTCCTTATGATTTGCCAGCCTCCCTTACCTCTGCTTTGGGATTCTACCCAATAGTTAGGACTGCAGCAATGTGGAATGAAGAACATAGTACAGTTTTGTACCTACCATAAATGTAGATGTTCGAGGATCCACATTGCTGCAGTCCAATTTACCCTCCCTCCTTCCCCTCTGTGTTTAGGGGTGGTTGTGTAGGTGAGGTTATACTCTGGTAATTTTGTATATATTGTACATATTTTGGTGCAGGAATGTTTGGAGTTTTTGGTTTTGGCCTTGTCTTTTAGGGTCTTCTGACATCTGGGGCAAGAAAAGACTGAGGATATGACGTCGGTCATGCTTTGGTATTCACTGGGACAGCGGACTACCCAATAGTTAGGACTGCAGCAATGTGGATCCTCGAACATCTACATTTATGGTAGGTACAAAACTGTACTTTTCTTCTTGTGAGGGAAAAATCTGTTTTAAATAACTTAGTTTCTTCTTTTGTTTCACTCTGCTGATACTTATTTACTTTAAGGGCTATGGCCACTGGTACTATTTCGAGGAGGTTTGTATGCCTGCATTTTCAGAACCTCCCAGATGATGTAAAAATGAGATTTTAAATTCTCCTTTAGACAGAGATTTAATGTTTGGCCCCTCTGCTGCAGAGGTGATCAAAAATGTGATGAAAGGAGCAAGCTGATCCAGGGAATCTTTAAGGTTTTTCACCCGTCCTTTTCTAAATTGTTCAAGGGATTTTTTTTGTTGTCATCCAATTTTGGCAAAAAAAAAAAAAAAAAAAAAAAAAAATGAAAAAAAAGTCTCAACAGAATTTAGGTAAACAGATGTTTAAGAAGAAGTGGCAAGGGGGTTCCAAAATGAAGTCTCAAACCTCCCAAAACCAAAGACAGTCCAACTAGTCTAAATGACTATTCAAGAGACTTTGTGAACCCCCACTCCACCATGGCCCCTTTTCTCTTCTGTAAAGTCTGAATTTCAATTTTTCTCTTTGGCAACAGATTGCTACAGACAAATGGGTTGTGAAAATCATTCATTAGGATTACTGGTGACAGTGGGAGAAAATTCCTCCTTTTCAGGAGGTTGTTCCTTATCCTGCACATCACACTCTTTTGTTTCCACCTATTCTTCATCACATGTTGTCCCAAAGAGTGCTAGAACCAGTTCCTCCTTCCCAGGTGGGAATGGGGTTTTATTCAAAGATACTCTTAGTGCCAAAGAAAGAAAAAAAATGCTTGGAGACCAGTTATGGATCTTTCTTTTCTAAACCTGTTTGAGATAGTGCCCAAATTCAAAATGATGCCAATTCACAACCTGTTACCTCTTCTTCCTCTTTCAGGTTTCCTGGTAACACCAGACTTAAACAATGTTTATCATCACATCCATATTTATCCAGACTTCAGGCATTTCTTAAGGTTTTGCTTGTCTGGATCACATTAGCAATTCTCTGCCTTATCCTTTGGACTATCCACTACATTAAGAGTATTCACAAAGTGTTTAGCTCCAATTATGGCTCATTGCAGGCTACAGGGTATCTACATTTTCCATATTTGGACAACTTGCTTATCTTTGCAGAGTCTGGAATCTCCATCTTGGGTAAGAAAACTCTTCGACAAGCTGAGATTCCAATAGAATATTCAAAAAGTCTTTCTTGACTGCCTCACACAGGATTGAGTCCTGGGATGTCAATTAGACTACTCAGTTCAAAGAGATTTTCTTCCACAAGAAAAATAGATCTTTATTTAGATCTGTTTCTAAGGTTTTCCACTCAGACTTCAGTCACTTTGAGGGAAAACCACAAGATTCCAGGTCTCATGTCATTTATAATACTCATGATACCTCTGGCAAGACTCCACATGAGAAAGATACAGTTGCATTGGAAATCTCTTTGGTCCCTGTATCAACTCCCTTTATCTTTTCTGATCCCAGTATTGGGGTTTGTCAGAAGATAATTTTTTTTGGTGGAGACAACATATATCCTTAAATGCAGGTTTCCACTTGTCTGTCTACTTCAAGGCAGTCAGTCACCACAGACACTTCAGACTATGCTTGTGGAGCAGTTTCAGGAGGGATAAAAGTGAAGGAGGTGTGGGACACAAAGGACAGATGCAAGCATATAAATATCAAGGAGCTGCTGGCTCAGATCAAGGCACTCAACTCTATGAACCATCTTTGGTCCCCTGGACCTCTTCAAGTGGTTACAGGCAATATCACAGTTATGTGGTTCATCAACAAGCAACGGGGAGCCAGGTCATACCTACTTTGCAGACTAGCCATGTTAGCTTGGGATACAGCTTCTCAGCACAATCTCACTCTACAGTCATCCTACCTTCCATCAGAGCAAAACTGTGTGGCAGACAAGCTGAGCTTGACAAGAGCAGACCCTCACAAATGGAAACTAGATAAGGGGGTCTCTTAAACTCAAATGTTTGTCATTATTTAATGACTTCAATCCTCAGCTATTTGCCAAAAAAGTACAGATGTTAGGAGGAACACACGAAAAATATGAGGCAAAAATCTGGACAGTCAGCAGAAATCTGTACAGTTGAGGGGTATCTTCCAAGATTTGATCCATCTGTAGGAGGTTCCTCAAGTCGATCTCTTTGCCTCCTGTCTAAACAATCAACTGGAAAAATTATGTTCCAAGACTCCATGCAAGAAGGCCTGGAAGAGAGATGCCCTCTCTTTTCTTTAGACAGGAATGTTCCTCTATATCTTTCCACTAATATCCAGGGTACTTCTCAAGATTCAGAAGGAATCCTGTAAGATCATTGTAGTAACTCCCTTCTCACCCAGGCAACCATGGTTCTCCCTTCTTCTGGAAATGGCCAGTGGCAATTACTACAAGCTTCCTCAAAGAATATATCTAATCACACAAGAACATGGGTGTTTGATACATCCCAACATCAATCATCCTCAGTTGACTGCCAGGATGATAGGGTCTTAATTCCTTTTAGGCATCGTTTTTCTGAGGATGTACAGCAGGTACTAATGGAGGCAAGAAAGCCTGTTACTAGAAAATCATATATTAGCAAACTGCCATTTTTGCCTTTTATAGCTCATTTTCCAGAATGAGGGATTGGATCACCTTGGAATACTCATTAACTGCTTAAGTCACTTCAATCAGCACTTTACCTTTTCTCTGCTGTAGCTTTTCAATCTCATATTCATTTTTTGAGTTTAATAAAGGCATCTTTTATTTCAATTTCCTTGCCCTCATTTACTGCTACTAGTTGGGGTAATTCATGGCTAGCCATACTTACAGTCTGTTTTACTAGTACTTTTTTATGGTCTTTATTATCTGTTTTTCTGTGTAGTTTTCTACCTGGAAATCATAGGTTCATAGGTGTGTACTAGGTTAATGATCACAATGGCCTTTTTAAGCCTATCCATGCATCCCAAATCTCTGACAAGTTCTGGTATCTTTGGTAAATGTAAACAGGGGCCTGGAAGATGAACCATTTACAGGCTGCCTGTGTTCATTAGAGACATAGGTGCCAAACCACAGATGAATTTCCTGTTACCCATCTAATTGTCCAAATTATACTTGAATTGGGCTGGGGAGGAAATCTGCTTCACATGGTTGGAGAATCTATTCCAGAGAAGAGGTAGTCTCTGGGATACATATTTGCCTCAAAAGCAGGCCCAATTTACATCACAGGCATGGTTTAAGACTTTTCATCAAGTATTTTCAGTGTAGTTTGTTTTGCGGAATTGTAAGTGGTCCACCAGGCTGGGGTCTGGCAAAGTCTTGTATGGTCAGCTCTTAGGGGTGTGCTGTCAATCTGATAGTTACCTGGAGTAGATGACTTCCCAAGGGATATATTATGCATTTCTTGGCATTTAGTTTTAGTCCATGGCTCTGACACATGTTATTTGTCTGTACCATGCCTTCTTGGAGAATATTTGTGTCAGTATGGGATCCTATGAATGCTTCTAATTTGCAATCATATGTAAATTTAGTCAGCTAGAGGCCCTTAATATTGGCCTTTACTTCAGATAAGTAAATACCAAAAATAAGCAATCCCAGGACTGATCCCTGAGAGACTCTGCTTGTGACTGGCCTCCTTGTAGAGGTGAACTCCCCAATTCTACCTTCTGGGGTTCTGATTGTGAGCCAGCTGGCTATCCACTTGGTGACATAAGGATTTATACCTAAACTTCTCAGTTTATCAATAGTGCTCACTTGGGGTATTGTATCAAACGCCTTCGCCAGGTCAAGATAGGCAGTGTTAACAATTTTGCCCTCATCCAGTGCTTTGAGAACCCTCTCAAAGAAGTCCCCCAGGTTAAGTAGGCATGACCTGCCCTTGATGAAACCAAATTGGGTTGGATCCAGTGCCTGGAGGTTTCCTATGTCATTACTGATGAGTTCTGTGTTTCTGTGATGCCCACCACTGCTACCAATATGTGATGGCCAGAAATATGTGTTGCCCCATGCTGGGCCAGTAATCAAGGAGCCTGAATCCTCACCACTGACACTGGAGAGGGACGTGTACTTGGAATACAAATGGATACACTCAGTATTTCCAGATGCAGACCTCTCTGAATGAAGTAGAATTTCCCTTAAGAGCACACAGGGAACACAGCACGGAGTCTGGTTGTCTCTATATCTGTCTCCCTCCAGGTTCCCAGTAAGACTCCCCACTGATACAGCTGTAGGGTTAGGACCTCAGTGAGTATTCAAGCCAAGTCCTCCAGCAGCCTCTCTGTAAACCCAGTGCTTCATGTCCCTGTCTCAAGTAGCTGGCACATACACACACACACACACACACACACACACACACACACACACACACACACACACACACACACACACACACACACACACACTGACAGATTTGATTTGCATACACACACACACACACACACACACACACACACCTGGGAAAGGCTGGCACAGGTTTACTAGATATGCCCCCTTCTGCCTAGACTATACGGTAGTTATCACTGCCACCAGACACGCCCCATTCAGCTACTCAAAGGCCCTCAACAATGGGTGTCCAACAATACTGTGTAATATTAATACTAATATAAATGGTAGTAGTTCACCAAGATGGCTAAGCCTTTTGGAGTGGCCCACACAGTGTCACCAAATAAATATAAGTACTGTCAAAGGTTAAATACTTTCTACAAGGAGCATCCACAATAAAAGTTTACATATATTTAATAATAAACAATAAAGAGCATGACAATACTGACTATGTATTCGCAGTAATCCACAGAGTTCAAATCACAGAAAATATTGAAATTAACATTGATGGACACACTCATACAAATAAGGAAAAACATACTCTAAACTAAGCTTCACTATATTCATGACTAATTACAAAATAATTACTGTTCCCTAGTTAGGTTACTTACTACTGCAAGGCAAGATGCTGTGAGAGTCTTTCTAGCCAGGCTTCCCAAACAGAATACTCAATACTGTGAGATTTCCCTTATTAGTATCTAAAATTTACTTTCCAAAAGGGCTAGCAGAATGACTTCATCTAGTCACCTTTGAAATGAGACATGAATTTAGCACAGACAGCCACAATACACATCCAAATGTTTATGGCAGTGCCTGGGGCCTTCCCTCTTTTCACTGAGCTAATGAACAAAGGCTCTTTCCCAGACCTATTGTCTGTGGTCCTATTCAACACTGTGGGGTGATGGAGGAGTGGTTTCAGCCCAGAAGTTAGTAGTTTATTGGCCATTTTGGGCTAATTTTGATTGGATCTGCTCTATTTTCTGAAAAAAAAAACTTTTTCCCACCTTTCTGAACTAGTATAGTCCAGTTTTTATGTTATTGCTGAATCCAGGGCTGTGTTACAAGTTTCTGTGTTGCCCATAACTTACTTGGATAGAAGGAAGTTTCTCTGTTCACCTGTGAGAGAGGGGAGCTTTGAGCAGCCTATCTGTCCCTGGAGGAGTGGTTTCAGCCCAGACATTAGTAGTTTATCAGCCATTTTGGGCTAATTTCTATCTCTTTCACTTCCCTGCTATAAAAACCACATTTAAGTGGTTTTGCGCACCGGGCAGTGCTGGTTAGCTAGAGTTAAACTATTCTCGGCTCCACGAAGTCTACTCTTCAATTTTTCCCTTGGAGCTAGACAAACCTTCAACTTTAGAACTCAAACCATTCATTTCACAGTGAAGCACTTGCTTAAAACTCATAGCAAGCACTAATTAACCCTAGCACTAGACCCCCCTATACTGTCCAGAAGGACAAGGTTCTCTATTCATCCCCACCAGCCAATCAGAAAAACAGCTTACTCTACCTAATCAGGCATATCCAAAGGGCAGTTTCTGGTGTACTCTCCAGTCCAACTGGTGAATCTGGGCATTTTGAGGCAATGTTACAACTGCCTCATGTACACAGACAACCCTCTCCTCCTACCACCAAACTGCCAAACTGGAGGCAAAGCTCTCTCAACCCAAGACTGGAACTGACAATGAAGAGGAGAAGGATAATACTTGCAACACACCACCAGTCTCACATAGACCTAATAAACCAACACCGGCAAATAACACATGAATTCATGAAAACATACACAGAGGCTCTAAATAAAAATCTGCAAAAGCAACAGAGAATACCAAAGCAGACACCCAAGCAACCTCCACACCTCATCACCAACCATGAAACACATACTTCACATAATCAGTGTGCCACGTAATCACAGCCCTTAAGGCAAAATAACATACCCAACACACTAGTAATAGGTGACTCTATAGTCAGGCACACTGATGTCCCACTAACTAGGCTGGACAAGGAGAAGGTTGCAGTTAGCTGCCTGTCAGGTGCCAGGATCCGCCACATAACACAAGCACTCAGGTCACTCCAGAACAAGTACAAATATGACTCTGTCATTGTCCATGTTGGTGTGAATGACCTCAGATGTACCTCCCTGGACTACATGAAAAGAGACATGGAAGAGCTCTCTGATCATGTAGCCCAAGCCGGTATGACCCTGACCCTGAGTAGCATCCTGCCCTCACCAAGAATGATGCCACAGTATAAAGAAAAAAATATTGATTTCAACAATTGGCTAGGTTTCTGGTGTCATTCAAAGGGGATCCAGTATCTGTTCACCTGGGATGACATGCTTGACAAGCCACATTGCTTCGCAAGTGATGGCTTGCACCTGTCACCTTTAGGCTTTCAAATACTGGCCAAGGCTCTTGCTGCCCCTATTGTGCCTTTTTTAGGCAAAGCTCAAAAGACAAACCAACCACCATAAATAGCACAAGTAACCAAAAACTGAGGGTAATGCTACTCAACGCCAGAAGTCTAAACCTCAAAATGCACGCACTCGAGGCACTCCTCAGTACGGAAAACAATGACATGTGTGCAGTAACAGAAACCTGGTTTAAGGCTCCTGAGAGCACCCCAGCACTACTAGGCTATAACTCATACCATACCTTTCAGCTACAGAACCAGGACCGAAACACAAAAGGTGGGGGTGTATCCATATTCATCAAGGATACCCACACCTCCAGGTTAGTGGCGCAGCACAATGCATCAGAGATCATCCATGTACAACAAACAATGGGCAAAACTGCAATCCAAATTGTAGCTTGCTACAGAACATCCACCATGACCCATGACCCCCATTCCGCATTTCTGGAGACACTGGGAAATATGAAGGTCCTACCAAACACCCTAATACTGGGTGATTTCAATTACCCAAACATAAACTGGGAGAATTACTCAAGTACTAACTCCCTTGCCCAACGCTTCCTAGAATTTATAAACTCGAATGCCCTGGATCAACTGGTCAACACCCCCACCAGAGGGAACAACATATTGGACCTGGTCCTCACCAACATGGGTAACTGGTGCTCCACACCGAAGGTCAACCCCTCGCTGGTTAGATCAGACCATAGACTAATCACTCTGGATTTCCACATTCTGCCCCACCCCCAATCAAGGAAACCACCATGAAAAACTTTTCAAAGGCAAACTTCACATTACTTAAGACCAAGGTGGAAAGAATCACAGCCCCCATGCTAAAGGACAATGCTGTCCAAGCTGCTGAAACCTTTACAAAAGCACTCTATGAGCATCTGCAGGAATGCATGGATCATGCTATCCCAAGTAAAACCAAGACTCACTCCTCCAAGAAAAGGAAACCAGTCTGGTAGACCCCTGCCATAAACAAGCTATACAACAGAAAGAGGAAACTAGTACAGAAAAGAGTACAATCCCAAGAAGGAAAGACATCCCTGATCAGTATCAGCAAGAAACTACACTACGATCCCTCATTAAATCATCCAAGGTTAGTTTCGAAAGAAAAATTGTCAACGACTCCAAAGATAACCACAAAGCGTTCTTTAGCTATGTCAAAAACATAAGTGGAAACTCTCAGATCTGCTCTGAGTTAGTGCAGAATGGCACAAAATACACTGAACTGACTGATATTGCCAACATTCTGGTAGACAGGTTTAGTGCAAACTTCACCCCCTCTCACCCCCTAAAGGGCCCATAACCATACCAGAAGAATGTAGGGCCCAGTCAATCACTGGCACACATTAAAACAGCCCTATCCAAAGCCAAAAACACAGCTTCAATGGGACTGGACGGGGTCCCAGGCTGTGTCTTACAAGATCTCCAAAATGAACTAACCCCTAACCTAAACACACTGTTCAAACTCTTACCCACAGAGTGGCGCACAGCAGCAGATATCCCACTCCACAAAGGTGGAGCCACAATGGACCCCGGGAACTATCACCCTATAAGCCTGACTAGCCTGGTCTGCAAGGCTATGGAGTGCATCATCATATTACTCATTAACAGAGACATTGGGAACCTCCAAACCTTGGACCCTACCCAGTTTGGCTTTGTTAAGGATAGATAATGCCTCCTAAACCTGGTGGACTTCTTTGAGACAGTTACCAAGGCATTAGATGAGGGAAAGGAGGTCCACACAGCCTACCTTAACCTCGCAAAGGCTTTTGACACCATTCCCCATTCTAGTATTATAGACAAGCTGACCAACTTGAACATAAACCCCTACGTCACAAGATGGGTTGCCAACTGGCTTATGGATAAAACCCACATGGTGAGAGTTGCAGGCTCTACTTCCAACTCTAAACCAGTTACAAGTGGCGTCCCCCAGGGCTCAGTCCTAGGACCCCTCCTGTTTGGTACATACTTCTCAGAGTTACAGGCAAGCATAGGAGGACTATGGCTGACCAAGTTCACAGACGACTGCAAACTAGGGGCCATAACTGATTCTCTGGCTGATACAGACACCCTCCAGAAGGGTCTCACTGAGACAGATACCTGGTGTCACAATCATGGCCTCAAGCTAAATGCCAAAACGTGCATAGTCATCCCCTTTGGAAAAAATAAAATACCTGCGTACTACCACATAGGTGGTAGTCACCTAATTACAGGAAATGTAATAAGGGATCTGGGGACCCAAGTAGATAGTAATCTCTCCTTTGATAATCATATTGCCAAGGTGGTTAGAAAATCCTTCTATGTGGCCCACCTAATTACAAAAGGGTTTGCATCTAGAACAAAAGAGGTTATTGTGCCTCTCTATTCATCACTCATTAGACCCATCATAGAATACAATGCCCCATTTGGGATGTACCTTACAAGACACCTGCAACAGCTGGAAAGACCACAAAAGTACCTCACCAATAGGATTACTGGCCTCAAACAGATGTCCTATGCAGCCCGACTCAAGAAACTCCAACTGTACTCGGTTGCATACCGCTTACTCAGAGGTGATCTCTGCCTGACATACAAGGCCATGTCCAACCCAGAATTGATGGACATGGTCCACCTAAAAAAAAACAAATCCCGGAGAGCCACACACTCTAGAGATATAAATTTCACCACAATGATAAATAAGACATGCTGGATGGATAGATTCCTGTCCCAGAGACTCCCCATGCTTTGGAACAGGATTCCAATATACATCAGGCAGAGCCTCTCACTAACACTCTTCAAGAGAAACCTTGACGGGTGGATGGGATACAGAAAATTTACCCCGGGGATCACAGCAGTGGCTCTGCTGTACAGTGGTGCAGGGAACTAATGGCTCTGCTGGACAGAGGCACAGGGAACTAATCTAAGGGGGTGGTGAAAGCCAACACATTCTGGCTAGGCTTATAAATGCCCTTGGGCAGATAGCCTAGTACTTACCTATGAAACTATGAACTTATAATGGTTTAATAACTTTTTACATTTCTCTTATTTTTCTTAAAGTTAAACTTTGCTATCCCAGTGTCCTCTATTAAAACATATACATTTAATTCGGATGCAATAATACATGTGCATGTTGATGCATTTTAACACAAGCAAACTTCACATATACATTTTCAGCACAAGCATCTATACAAAGCAGTTTGATATACAAATGGCATACAGTTCTAATGCATTTGTAACACAAGCATCTTGTATAAATCAGTTTGATATTCAAAGGGCATATCATTTTTTGCAAAACTCCAGTTGGCTATGCTGGCACTTGCCCATATAATCACAATTTCCATGTTAATATTTTCCATGGCTTTGCATATCAGACTAATGGGACTTGTGGGTCTGTAGTTTCTTGGGATGACTGTTGCTGTTCTCCATTTGTAAGGCACAAAGCCTGTTTGGAGACTACAGTTAAATAGCAAATCCAGGGGGCCTGATGAGTCATGTTTCATACTATTTAGTAGGCATCCTGGGATATTGTCTGGGCCCATCAATGCAGTGTTCTTTGCCTTAGCAAGAGTACTGAGGACCTGTTCCCTAGTGATAGTGGGGGGAATTATATTTAATAATATTTCTTGTGGGGAGGCTGAGGGGAAAAGAGGGGGAGAGAAGGGTAAAGTTAGAGATGAATTTTTCTAACAGGAGGTTTGCTATATCTTCTGGCTCAGTATAGGTGACTCCATTAACAAAGGCTCAGGACACAATTGTGTATTGCCTTTAAGGTTGCAAACATAGCTAAAGAATGCCTAATGGTTGTCCTTGGCTTGGGAGACCAAATTTACCTCACTGTTACTTTGGTAAACTTATTTGTCCTCCGAGTTATTTGGTTTAATGAGAGTGCTTTTATCCTACTAGGTGCTAGACCTCCTAATTTTTGCCACAGTTTTCTTCCTTCTGTTATACAGCCTATTAATATTGTGATTCCACCATGGTGGCTTGTTTTTTGAATTAGTTCTGTACTTCTTCCTGGTGCTTGTATAGAGTTTCTGTGAACAGTTCCACATAGGCAGCAGTGTTCTGAGGGTTTATTGTGGCTTGACATTTTGCCAGGTTATCACTTAATAGTATGAAGTTAGTCTTAGTGTAGTTCCTGAACATTCCAGGGTTAATTAGGGTTCTGGGTTTTATTTTTACTTCAAAGGAGACCATTTTGTGGTTTGACCTTACCAAAGAAGACATTACATTAGGTGGTGTGCAGCACTCTCCCATATTAAAATCAAGGAATCTCTGTGCCTGTACATTTGGTCTTGTGTATGATTCCCATTTAATAGTGGGGTGATTAAAGTCACCAATGAATATGGCATTGAGTTGGATGGTGAATGTTTACAATAAGTTTAAATACATGTTATGGGTTTCCTGAGTCATAGATGGGATCTATAGCTTGCAATGAAGTAGTATGGGATTTTGCCTGTGGAAATTTCAACGTGGATAAACTCAAGTGCATTGTCCTGATTAATCAGTCTTGAGCTATATTTATTTTGATGTAAATCAAGACACCTCCACCTTTAGTCCGTGTTTCTGTATTAGCTGGTCTAAATGTGTGGAAGGCATTATCACCTTGCACTGCCAATGTGCTCTGTGGCTTTAAACCATGTCTCAGTGACTGCACAGACATCAGGATTATCTAGGGTGAGGAGAGTTTGTAGAGAGTAGAGTTTCTTGTTTAGACTTCTAGCATTGAGCTGTAACACCTATAGATTTTCTTGGTTTTTATTTGCTATGTTGGAAGCACTTTCATTTTGGCATTTCCAAAAAAGGCAAAATGGGGAGGTCAATGTTTTAGCTAATATTCAACGTGAAGGCCATCCCTGGCAAAGCAGCGTGGTCTGTTGACCATCTCCATCCATGATGACAAATATTGCACCCCTTAGAATGACGCCAGAAACTAAACCAATTATTAAAGTCAGCCATACTCTGTTTGTATTGTGGCATCATCCTTGGAGAATGTCAAATGCTGCTCAATGCTAAGCTCATACCAGCCTGAGACACATATTCTGAGAGCTACGACCTGAGTGTGTGTGTGTGTGTGTGTGTGTGTTTGTGTGTGTGTGTGTGTGTGTGTGTGTGTGTGTGTGTGTAATGTGATGGATTCTGGCTTCTGCCAGGTTACTGCTAGTGCTGGTCTCACCACAGCTTTATGCTGCTGGGATACAAAGCTCATTTGCTTCTTCTGTCATTAGAAGCAAAACAGTAGCACCAGTCCCAAGATGAGAAGCAGACCACAGGCTCATTGGTGATCAACAGTCTTGTCCCAGACTAGGCTTGTTGTAGCCTTTTCCTGCTAGATGCCTTGACTAGTAATCAGACCAATCAGGAACGTCCAACACTGACTCCCATTGCCAAATCAGAAACATTCCAGAATGAATGCCTTCTGCTCCTTCTCTCACCAGGAGCAAAATATAAGCACTAATTCCAAGATGACTACTGAGAGGCTGAATGTGGACTTTCCACTAATTGGTGGTCTTGGACTAGATATTGCAGATTTTAAAGGTAAAATGGAAAGAATGGGTTAATATCCTAAGCATAACTCTCAACCTGTTAGAACAAGAAATCTGGGCAAAGCCATAAATAATGGGGGAACAAAGCCCCCAAAATAGGGACACTTTAAATATTGCTCTTACAAATTTTGAAATCTGATAGAATAACAGGTTTTGCATTAGCATACATTTTTGAAGGGTATGAAGTCTGAAACTCAAATGTCTGTCATTATTTTCTAACCTCAGTCCTCAATGGCTTGCCAGCAATTTGTCAGAAAACCACAAGTTTATGAGAAACAGATCAAGAATATGAGGCAAAAATCTGAACATTCTGAGAAAATATATACAGTTGAGAGGTATGAATGAGTTACAGTGTGCACTAAGCAGTTAGATATGAAAGAGGGGTAACTCAAGGTTTAGCAATCTAAAGGGAGAGCCACTAATTTAAAAGAGCAAGATAGATTAGAAGGGTGAGCTTTATGAAATACAGTGGAATGGCCAATAAACTTAAATAACTGAAGGAGAGTGATTTCTCAAAATGATAATTTTGTGCTTACTCACAATTGTCACTAAAAGAGGAGAGAAATGTAATATGTGGACAAATTAACATAAGGAATAAGCAAGTAAAAAGATGAGTGCAAAAACACAACAGCACCAGGGTGGGAATGTGGGGGCAAATTTAATTTCTGTGTCACTTACAAGACACACAGCTGCGGCCTCTTTCCTAGTTTAAATATGCAATTGAAAGCAGATTACTCAGTGTAAAGAAAATACACCACAATATATAGAATAGAAGTAGTGAATAAAGCAATACAAAATACAAGAAAACAAAAACTAACCTTTATTCTCTCAGCAATTTGTGGCAGAGTCTGAGTGAGCTTTTCCATGCAATGCAAATCTACATATGGTCTACATCTAACTTCCAAAGTGTAATCATTTTTAGTGTCTGATTTAGCAAGCAGCTACTCACTCCACTCCATACCAGAAGTCATATTCCATAACAAGCACAGTTGTTATACTTTATTTATATGTGGCAAAATAGGAATCATTGTGTGAGTTTATAGCGCTGCTGCACAATAAGATTTAGTTTTGTTATTATAATACACATTTTGGGTTTTCCTGTGACGGGAGATAATTTTTCATTTAGAGGACATTTCCCACTCTCCTTTCCCCATTACTGAACATTCTGATAGTGGTTGTCAAGGTGCAAATAGTGAGGTCAGATCGGAAGCATTACAGGAGGCTGCCACCTTCTGTTTGTTAAGTCAATTAGCCCAAATCAACTTTTGCTGCTATGTCCTAGGCCCAAAAGTAGATGATTTATAAAATACAATTATAATTCAAATTATTATCTTGTTCAAACATCACAATTTAAGGTAAATTATAAAGTTTTTGGAATCACAACTGTCAACCTGCAAAAACTGAAAATAGGAACAATGATCTGTGAAATGTAGGAACACCCAGCTAACAATTAGGGCATTTAATTAACGTAAAATTTGAATACTGAATAGCACATCGTAATGCTTCCCACTTCCAATAAGAATACAGGATACTGCTCAAGACACATGTTTAAAAAAAGTGATACAAATTATGGAAAAATATAATCACATCATCAGTGAGACAGTGCAAAATCTGTAGACTTTAAGGAACTGTATTGTAAAATTCTACCAAAGTCATTTATTTTTGCTTAAGATAAAAAGGGATGTCAAATGTGTGCCTTTTTTCTTTAAATTACTGTCACCAGTAGTATGTTGCTCACGTAGTGTGTCTTTTGTGTACTAGACAGCTTCAAATGTCACATGTGATGACAGATATTCAGAAAATTGTGTGAAGGGGTAAATCAACACTGAAAATGGGGACATACCTCCAGAAATGTAATGTCTTGTGCAGAGGTAAATAAGGCCTGAAAATAGGAGCATTCCTCCAAAATAGGGACAGTTGAGAAGACTGTTTGGAAAGCCTAACTAAAAAGCATGATTAAGATGAACATTACAATATTAAATACCAATACTATGACAGACCAGGCAATAAAGTGGGTAATTCTAAAAATACATATGAAATAATAACTGCATGAGAGATAACTGTTGGACATATCATAGGATCATTGCAGTTACAAGGTAACTTGCCCACACAACCATTTCTGTCTTGCCAGTACCCACCCCTAGGCCTTTCTTCTCATTTCAAGGAGTGCCAGGCCAGTCATACCAGGGGTGAATTTATGAATATCTATGAAGCTGTCCTTCTTAATGGCAGAATCGGTGTCACACCACTTAACTTGCAGGGGGGGGGGGTTTGTTCCAGTGAATTAGCAGGATCTGCATGATAAATATATCTTCTGCCTCCTCTTATTTATTTGTTGGAATAAGTTTAGGTCTCTGACTTCAGTAGTAGCTGGACTGTTTGATTTATGGAGTTATAACAGTTCTTGGACTACTAGATCCCTTATAGCCCTATATGCAAGGCACAGATCACCCTCAAGGAGTCTAAATGAAATTGAGTATAGACATAAAGCCTCCAGTCTTTATTGGTCATTCAGAACTTTTAAGCCCATGATCTTTTTAGTTACAAACTTCTGAGGTCTTTCCAAATGTTTGATATGCTTAGTAAGATATTCCACAAAGGGTCATTGATACTCATTAATGGGTCTAATCAATACAAAGTACACGAAGAAAAAGACGTCTTTTAATTTCAAAGGAATACCTTTTGCTGTAAGTTGTGCATGATAAAAGGACTACAGTTGCAATGTGATGATTAAACATGAGCTGTTCATCCAAGGAGATAGGTCTCTCACAACTTTTTCATTTTGAAGCGGTGCGTTATCTGTGCTATAAGCTTGGGATAGTGGGTGCTTATCAAATGCTGCAATGCTTCACAACTGAGTGTCAGTCCACTTTTAGTACACTGGCTATTGACAAATGTAAGCTCCTGTTGGAATGCCTGTATGTCAGAGGGAGACTTGATGATGACTCTCATCTTACAATCTGCAAACTCTGTTAACCAGAGAGCCTCGTTTAATAAACAGAGATCTGATAAGTAGATACTAAATAGCAGAGGTCCCAGCACAAATCCATGATGGACGCCGATGGTTATTTTCATGCTTTCAGAGGAGGCACGTCCATATTCTTACTGTATGAGCCCAGTCCATAAGTCAGTTGGCTAGCCACCTAACCGGATATGGGTCAGTTTGGAACTCATTCAGCTTTTTTATTATATTTGCATGTGCTAGGGTATCAAATGCCATGGAGAGGTCAAAGTATGAAGTGTGGACATCTTGCCCACAGTCTGCAGCCTGAGTAACCCTCTCAAAGGTCATAAGACTCATTAGACAGGAGGGCCTACCCTTGATAAAATCAAGTTACTGAGGGTCAAGTCTGATAATTTTTTTATATATCACAGTTAATTAGATCATGTCTTTGCATCTAAGACTTGTTAATCTAATATGTCTGTAATTCCTGGGGTTAGTGATGGGATGTGGGGTGGCATCACAACAGCTGTCCATCATTCCTATGGAACAAAACCATTTTCTAGGCTCAGGCTGAAGAGGATGAGCAGTGGGTCCACCAATGCTGGTTTAGTGATATGAATTAGGCAATCTGGTATGTTGTTAAGCAACATGAATGTGGATTTTTCATCTTGGAGAATAACTGTTCTTTCATAATGGTTGGTGTCTTGTATCTATAAGGAATAAGTGGGCTTGAAATGAATGCCTCTGGGGAAACGTTGGCACTAAATTTATTTGCCACTCTGTCGCAATATCCACTAGAGGAGAGTAGGTTGTACCATTAGGAATAAGCTTAGAGTGGTACTGGGCATTATTCTTATTGTTCGGACATAAATAAGAAGAAGGATTTGTAGTTCTCTTTGGCTTCTGTAGCTAATCTGAATATGTGGGTTGACTTTGTTTTTCAGATGTCCTTTTTTAAGTTTCTTATCTAGTTGTTTGATGTTCTCTTTAATTTAGGAGTCTTTTCTTCTGCTATATAGGCATAGGAGTTTCTTCCTTTTATTATAAAGTTTATTAATGCTTGAGGACCACCACTCTGGTTTGCTTTTAAATCTCCCCATTTGCTTGGATCTAGCAGGAACTGACAATTTAATACATTTGTTTACGTGCAAGCAGAACTGCATAACTCTTGTAGTATCAACATTATGGACAATGCCGTTGTACTCAAATGTAGAGATTTTATCATAGAATTTCAGGAGATTTTTAAAGTCCATTAATTCTTTGATATTTTATTTCTGATGGTTTGGACATTTTGATGGACAAGAACACTAGTTTGTGGTCTGACTTGAGTATGGAGTTATGGGGATACCTTGAGGGTGATGCACACAGAAGGCAAGTGTATTTTGTACCCTAGTAGATTCATCATAGTGGCCCAGAGAGTTCTTATTTATAAAATCTAAGAGATTTTGATCACATCCTACATTGGTGGTCTAGGTCCCCCGTTAATCATTAAGTAGTTAAAAATCTCCCAGACTAACAACATTCCTACTTATGTGGAGTTCATCAAGAATATTTATGAATGTTATGTGCTTTTCTGAGGACATAGAAAGGGTCCTGTAACATTATGGTTAGATAAATGATCTTATTTAGTGTGATATGGACCTCTATAAGTTCTGCTTGTGGGTCTCTAGGTATGTGTCTCGAGGAAATGTGCATTAAAAATAAATCCCAGGACCCCAGCTAAACCTGGAACTTTTAAGAATTATTATAAGATAAACTTCCTACACTGTGACACTCTAGCAAAATTTCAAGCCCCTCCAAACCTTGAGAACACTGTTGCATATGCATATAGTTGTTTGCAGAAACCCTGTGCAATCAAGTTAATGACTGCACAGAGACTCCTGTAACCTAAATGGAATAAGCACAGGACAAACTCAAAAAACAAGCCACTCTGGTGGAATCCCAACATCAGTAAGTTGTATTACAAAAGGAAGAAAATCATGGCAAAATTAGAAAGTGTAATACCCAGGAAGGTAAAAACTACCTTATCAGTCTAAACAAGCAACTCAGGGGCTACTCAGGTCTAACAAAGCTGACAGATTTGAGATAATAATAACTTCCCAGACTAAGGACAATCATAAGGCATTCTTCAGCTATGTCTTCAACTTCAAAGGCAATGCACAGCAATGTTGCAAATGGAGCCACCTTTACTGAACCAGAAGATATAGCAAATCCACTGTCCAGCAAAGTTTAGCTCCAGTTCTACTCCCCTCTCCCTCACAGACAGCCCTCAAGAAATACACTGAACAATAACTTCCCTAACAGTGTCAAGGGAATAGGTCCCCACAGCACCCTCTTAGTCCTAGAATACTGATAATGTTCAAGAATGCTTCTTTAACAGCACAAAAGATAACCAGGACCACTAGAATCATTATTTAGCCAAAGCCTCTAGACAGGCTTATGCCAAGCAAATAGAGGACTGTAACTTTCATCTCTTTGCACAAGGGAGGGCAATCTACATATGTGGGCAACTACAGACTCATAAATCTGACTAGTCTCATACACAACCCAATTGAAAGAATTATCATAGAAATAATAAACAATGAATTTGGAAACCTTCAGACACTGGATTCAACCCAGTTTGGTTTTGTCAGAGGCAGATTATGCCTATTCATCCTGGTAGACTTTTTGAGAAGTTCAACAAAACAATGGATGAGGGCAAAATGGTGGATACTGCCTTCCTTGACCTGGCCAAAGAATTCAATAAAATACTTCACTCAGACATTGTAGATAACCTCAATAAATTAGGTATCAACCCCTATGTTGACCACTGGAGAGCCAACTGCTACACAGATATGATTCAGGATGTTAGGGTGGGAGAGCTTACTTCCCCAAAGGTGCCAGTCACAAGCAGAGCTCCTCAAGGCTCAGTGCTGGGGCAGCTCCTTTTTGATATCTACTTCTGTGAAGTTAAGACCAACATCAAGGGACTCTGGCTTACCAAGAATGCAGATGATTGCAAGTTAGGTGCAGACATAGGATACCTGAAAGGCAGAAATGCCCTTCAAGAAGGCTTCGCACAGACTAATAACTGGTGCCAGAACCACAGACTGTAACTCATTGCCAATAAATGCATAATAGTATTTGCTGGGAATATGGCTCCCCCTGAAAACTACCACATTGGTAATACACCCCTAAGGGTGTACCAAGTGGTCAGAACACATGTAGACAGCAGCCTGGACTTTGACCATCATATGTCTATGGTAGTAGATAAATCATTCTATACTGCACAACTTATGACTTCTAATTTCAAGGAGGTCACTGTTTCACTGTACTCAGCCCTCTCCTGACTAATCAATGAATACAACTCCCCCTTCAGTATGTACCTGACCAGGCATATGGAATAAGTAGAGTGTCTACACATGTTTCTTGCAAAAATAATACATAAAGGGGACAAAAACATGTCCTAAGCAGATTACACTATTTTTGTACTTGGTCTCCCACAGACTGCTGAGAGGTGATCTATGCCTGCCCTACAAAGATTCTCTGATCCTTCTGTCTGATAGAGCTGCTGCACATCTGTAAAACAATCAACATCAGAATTATCTAATCTAGGGACCTAAACTTCATCTGCAGCATAAATAAGACATGTTGGAGGGACAAGTATGTATCTCAGAAACTGCCTCTTCACTGGAACAGGTTTCCCATCCATGTGAAGCAGAGCACTTCTCCAAACTATTTCAGGTATAATTGGGATCAGTGGATGAGGGATCAGAAATGTACCACTGGTCTGGCACCTATGTCTCTAGTTGGTAGATGTAGCCTGTAAATGCTTGACCACCCAGGCCTGAGCCTACATATACCTCTTAAAGTAACTCTAGGGTATCAAAACTTGTAAGATGCATTGGGAAAGCATGTCAAGCCTAGTAATCACATATGAATATAACAAATATGGATATACCACCACAGTTTCCATCAGGTCTAAACAAGTGGTTAGCACAAACCAACAGTACCCAGGGAGTGCTACCTGAGCACTTCAACAAGGTTTCTGTAACAACACATACACGGGTGTGCTCCAAATGCAGGAGGGATTCAAGGACCAGCAGTTTGTTATTTAGACTTCTATCATTAAGTAGAGCTACTTTGATGTGGGCCAGTCGTTGATTTGTTTTGGAACTTTTGTTGGAAAGCTCATCAGGTAAACCCTGCCTAAAGCAGTCACAAAGAGGGCAGCAAAAGCTTTTGTCAGTATGCAGAAGCCTTGAAATGAGAGGTGCAAACCATCTTTGTGAAACAAGTATGGTTGTCAAGCATCTCATCCACTGCTGACACATATTAGACTCCCCTAGAATGTCACCAGGTGTTTAGCCAATTATTAAAGCCAGTTATGTTTTCATTATACCTCAGCATCACTTTTGGCGATGAAAGGATTCCATTCAATATTACTGCATTTGTGACATACATGGTGAGCTCTGTTAAGTCTATCTCCATATCCTTCTAGATTTTGTGCGACAGGTCATTTACCCCAACATGGGCCACCATCATCTTGTACTCATATTCATCTAGTTTAAGGGTCCTCAGGACCCTTATAACATCTGCTATCTTAGTCCCTGGGCGACAGTTCATTGTCACCTTGCTTTTGTCCACCCTTGTGTGTGTAGAATCTATGTACATAACTCTGGACTTACCAATCATTAGTACATTTCTAACTGTGTTTGAAGTTTGCTATAGTTTAATGTTCTTGGATATGTGGTTTCCTGGTGACTCCCAACTGTGTTATTACTAATATGTGTTGCATTGTTCCATTTATGCTGGGACTTGCACATAATAGTTTGCTGTGATTTAGGCAAGGATAGTTTAAGTGCCACAGTATATGATAATTTAGCATGGATATGTGCGGAATGTGGTGTAGGAGGGTAATGCTCACAGATTTTTTTTTTTTTTTGTGAGAGTGTGGCCTCATATTTGTCCAGGTACTTGCAGCTCTCACAATTAGATGTGAGTTAAGCTGCAGTGTCAGTGATGCAACAGGTAGCACACTCTCCTTTGTTGCAGAAGGCTATGTGTTTTATTCCCACATCATGTAGATAGCTGACACAGCAGGTCAGCATAAAGGAGGTGCTGCACTCCTGAGTATGTCATCCTATGGAAGAGATGTTAATCTAAAGCCCTATCTACATGAGTTGGGATTTTATTGGCTAATTGTACAGTTGCTTTATATATATATATATATATATATATATATATATATATATATATATATATATATATATAAAAAGTAGACAGTTTTTAATTATATTTATTTTGAAGAAATCCCACTCATTGGATGAAAAGCTATTTTTACTGTTCAAAGCTTAAATAAATATTTTGAATTTCCTGGCATTTTGGCTTTCCTTTTTGGAGTTGGCAGCCCTTGTGGTGGATTGATTTGTGGTGGTGTTAGACTTTGGATTGGTTTTATCCTCCACAAATAAAATGCTTAGGTGTTTTGTTTTTGTTACTGTATTAAAATCCACAAATTGCAGATAAAGACTAAGGAAAGATCAAACTATAAGTCTTGATGTTTACTGTAAATTACTTGAGAGATAGGTGTTATTTCTGAGTCTGAAATGGCCAGGTGGGATGGGAAGAGGCACTTCTGTGGTGTAGCAAATAACATGGTGTGTGTTTTGGGGGTATAGCAAATAACATGTGTGTTTTTATGAGTCTTTTTCTTAGTTTAAATTACCAGGGTTGGAAATGTATTAAAAGCAGTATAAAGGATTTGCTGAATGCTATATAATTTAGTGGAACAAAGAGCTACATCACTGGCATATAATGTTAAGTATGTGTGCTTAAGAATAGAAGGAAGGTCGTTAATGTAACATGAAAACAAGGACAACAAAAGAAAGCCCACAAGAAACCCCTGCAGAAGCAAATCAGTGTCAGAAAAAGATACTTGGAAATTTGGTTAATTAGTCACTTCTGGCAGTCTTAAAATTAACTCAGCAAACCATTTCCAAAACTCACAGATTTTAACCTCTTTAGAAGAGAATAGTTGACAGGATTAGAGGCGTTCTTAGAGTCAATGAAGATAGCTCCGCAAAGGCCTTTACCTTTGTTGATATGTACAGATGTAGTAATGCTGAAAACAGGTGCAATTAAGCTAAAGCCAATATGAAATATATATTAAAAGTAAGAAAATTTAAGAAATTTGCTGGTGCACTATAGAATTTGAGAGTGATCATAGCCTTTAACAGTACAGATAACATGCACAAGTTAGAGGAAAGACTCTGAATAACTGGGATTTTGGGTGAGAGTTCATGGTTAAAGGAAATATGGCAGCATGACCAAAATGTTAGACACGTTTTAGGAAACAGGAATATATTTCATTTGCTGAGATTGTGAACTGAACAAGGAGATTATAACTTTTTTAAATTTAATAGGTGCAAAACTTTCAGAAGAGGATTGAACAAGATTAGTCTCTTTGAGATTAAGAATATATTTGAATCAAAATGTTAAGGAGTGAACAAAGGAAGCAAAAGAAATAGTCAAAGCTCAGTAGGAAGGCCGTAAAGGGGTGTACAGAAAGGATGAGCATATACAGTTTGTAATACTAATAGCTTTGGGTTGAGGCACTTCAGGACTAACAAATGGATGTAAGAAAGTTTTTAAAAGATTTAATATGAGACAAGAAAAGGTTATGGTTATCCATAGCAGATTAATATCATTTCTGCATCCCTGACTAAAATGATTCAAAAGTAGAAGTGAAGTTAGTGGATTGCCGGATTCTCCATAATCAGTTCTTGCATTTCATTGAAATTCTAATGTAGTAATGAGACAGGGGTAGCCTAAAACCTTAAATATTGTGTTGGGAAAGATAGTTAGTGGGATTCTAAAAAGTCTTGCACTATAATGCTCCAATTTTTCGAATACATAAAGGGGCAGTGTAACAGAGGTTCATGTCTAACATGCACATGAATTGTAACATTGTCTATGAAGATTTATAACAGTGTACATATGCTGGCTGTGCTTACATTATGGTCACACACACACACACACACACACACACATATATATATATATATATATATATATATATATATATATATATATATATATTTATAGTTCCACTATGTAATCCCGAAATACTGAAATCCCGAATTTCAGTATTTCGAAATTACATAGCCGAAAACCCAACCACAACACACATTTCCAAACTGCATAACCACGAAATTCAAAATCCCGAATGTACTCTACACATACAGCACACACATACACACAACTGCCCCCCACAAGCAAATAAATAATACTACACTACAGATAAGTGGGGGGGCAAGCCATCCTGCCCCACACCCCCCCTACTTATATATTCTAACTCCAAGATCGCACAAACAGACATACAAAGGAAACTCACACCCACACACTTTACAGTCCTTCACAAACACACATCACAATCACAACACACACTTAAACACACTAAAGCCCCTAACCAACACAATTACACATACATACTTACCTAAACTTCCACCTATCCATCCACACACCGCAACAGCGGAAGCAGAAATTCAACATCTCCATGCTTCGGGATTTTGAATTTCATGCTTCTGCCAGTTTCAGAACTTTGAGTTTTCGGCTATGTAATTTAAAAATACTGAAATTCGGGATTTCATATATTTTGGGATTACATAGTGGACCTATATATATATATATATATATATATATATATATATATATATATATATATATATATATATATAAAAAGAAAAACTACTCTATCTGTATTTACTGTAATTCTGCTTTCCTACACAGCCACATAAACATGCTACATGTGGATGGGGTGGGTGTACAACATACTGTTATGGGCAGCTCTGGACAACAAACATCTTTTTATGGTAAGAATGGGACCTACCTGGACTTCCAATATGGCTACACACTGATCAACAGCTTAATTCCATCTCTCTCGATGTGAAAACAGAAACTGAGAAAAGGCTGCCAGTGACACTGTTCTTTTGGGTAAAATTCTGTTATTGTCTAGTAAGTACACTGCCTAGATGCCAGCAAAGAAAAAAATTTAGAGAACCTGAGAGAAAATTAACTAGAAAAGGTGAAGAGAAAACACTATCTGGGAAGAATCATTTAGCTGATCAGAAAAATGCAGTCCAAGCATCAGCTTTGGTACAAGAGATGGTTTCCAGTAATTTAGATGAAAAAAAAACAATCAAATGTACTCAAAAGTGATTAAAATAAATGAAGCACTGAAGGAATATATCAACTCAAATAGCAAAAGGCTAGAAAAATAAAAGCATTAACTAGCTATTCAGATGAACTAATAAAACTGCAAAACTCAGAGAGTGAAATGAAGAAAAATATGACTGATCTTTTATACATTTGTTTCTTCTAAAACTTCTCAAGAAGAGTTGTTTCAAAAAGTGGCAGAGTTTGATGACAGAGCACATATAGAAAACCTGAGATTTTCTGCTGTACCAGAGAAATTGGAAGGAACAGACTGTATGACTTTTTTGAAAGCACATATAAGCAACTACACTGTTATTCTACCATAGGATTTGTTAAATGAAAGGGCACATTGAGTGTGTGCTCCAAACGTGGTCATGAGAAAGCAGCTAAGACCTGTGTTAGTAAAAAATACAAGCATACCAACAGAAAGAATTGATCCTGACAAAACTGTGGGAGAAGGGAAAAGCATTATAAACTGGAGACAGCAGAATGTTTATGGAAAATGATTATTCACTGTAGACCAGACAGAAGAGAAGAAAACTTATCCTGGCAAATAGGGAATGTCGAGAGGCAGGTATGAGATTCAAGCTGCTGTATGCAGCTGTCTTCAGAGCAGGTTAAAATAGGAATAAAAAAGTTTATCCAAAAAACATGAGCCAGAAGTCAGAAGAGGGCCCTGCTTCCCATTTTTCTGACAATAAAGCTCATAGAGAGACTTGACAGTGAAACCTTTTTCAATGTTCCAAAGACAAATGCTTGAGATACAGAGGCAAAAAACAGGAGTTGACCCAAAGAATCGGGAGTACCATCCTGGACTTGAACCAGAGTCTGATGTTGGGAGATAGTGATGAACAGAAAGCCCACCAGCAACACTGAAATTAGTGAGTAAATGAGAGACTATAAAGCATCAATCGCATTTGTGAAATAAGGCTTTACAAGAAAAAATGGCTGAGAATGGCTGGACTTTACTGACTTTGTTAAACTTGCAGGTGGACTATAAAACATATACTCAATTTTATGCAACTAATGTTTAAAGGGACACTAAAAGGGAAAAATAAGTAACTTTAAGAAAAACTATTTTTGTTCTTATTAGTGTTTGTATAAAACATTTAATGACATGAAGTGCATGCTATATATAGTAAAGCAGTTTTATGCAGTATGTAGTCATGGATATTTTCAACTTGGGGAAGTCTTTTAAGGCACTGTTGTAGACACTAAAGTAAACAAGTACTTTTTTAGTTGTAATGAATAGAAAGGCTTGACAAAGGCAATTTAATATGAATATGATGTGTACTTGGCTGCTGGAATAGGAGCAGTGGTAGGGTGTGAAAGTGCACTGATTACATTATATGTTGAATTAAGATATTTTCATTCATTTTTACAATGGTAAATGTCTAGATTAATTTTCTTAGCTTAAGCTTTAATCAGGTGTTATTTGCTTGAAAAAAGATAAAATGAAGAAAGCCAAGAAAAGTTTGCAGCGAAAGGCATTTGTGCATTCTGTTATTAATGAAAATGACAATAAAATCATTGCTGACTACTTTTACATGGAGACAAGCTGCCTGCATGTGCAAGCAATTAATTTTGTGCATTCTGAGCACTCTTTACAAAGGGAAATGCAAAATGTAAAGGTACAATGGCAAGCAAATCAGTGGAAAATAAAGTCAGAAATGATGGGAAGTGAATAAGAGATTGTAGCCTTAATACTTTTATGCACTCAATAGACCCATGTACAATATAGTTTTATTTAAAGATAGCAAGTGCACTTTTTCTTAAGGCTTAAAGTTAATTTTTTCTGAAAGGTGAAATAATAAGTAAGAAATAAGAAAATAGACAGCAATCAGAGCAGAGTAAGTGGAAACACAGACTGTAGCATATGCTTTAAAATGGGTTAAAGTTTTAGCTTAAATTATGTCTGTGGGTACAGCTGCTGATTTGGGGAAATTGTTCCTATTTGGGGGTGTTAAACTTCATGTGTGTAATTTTGTGCATTTGTTCTAAGTTAATAGGAGATGGGAATGTTGTGAAAATGTATTTAGTGTTTTGTTAGAGGGTTGTAATCAAAACACAAAGTCTTGAAGAATGTGTCAGGTTCAAATGGAGATGAGAAGAAACAACTGTATAAAAGATCAGCATGCCAAACATTAGCATGCACATGTAACACAAAACTTGGAAATACACATTAAAAACTGTCATGTATAACAGAGTGGAACAGCATAATGACTACACTATCCATAATATTCTGGAATGTAAATGGCCTTAAGGTACAGTCAAAAATGAAACAGTACTGAATTATATCAAGAAATACAGAGTTCAAGTAGTAAAGCTGCAGGAGACACATTTGGAAATGGGCATGTGAATTTGGCAAAAGTAATGTCAGAATGGATATCCAATAGAATATTAGGGAAAAAGAAAAAAAATAGTTAATTATTCTAATTACTAGAGGGACTCCAATAGTGATAGAAGAAGGGAAAAAGACAATAATGGTTGATTTCTGGTAGTAAGAAGATATTGGCAAGGCAAGAGGATTATGCTGGCATGTATTTATATAACACCAAAATCTGCTATTATAGAGCTTAAGAATTTTGGGGAGAAATGATCAGCTTTCAGTAAGGAATATTACTTATAGGTGGGAACTGGAAGTTGATTTACAATAGTGAGGATGTTTCAGGGGGACCTAGAAGGGAAAATATAACAAAATACGATAGATTTCATGTGAATTCAGTAGTAGGAACTTGGACAGAATTTACTTATCATTTCCCAAGGTAGTAAAGTTGGGCTAGACTAGATAGAAATTATATTTCACAGGAAAATGTGCATTGAATTGAAAGTTTCGGACACATCCAATAACTATTTCAGATCATGCACCAATAAAAACTAATATAAAAATGCAAGGTAATAGAGTGAAAATTAAATACTTAAGGAATGGGTTGTGGAAATTATCTGAGAGTTATTAAGAAAGATAGAAATATCTTAAGAAGTTATAGTATTGCGTGGGATAAAATGAAAATGACGTTTAAAAACAGGATAAAAATAAGAAGAGGAGGATATGTAGAGTGCTAAAGAGAAAATACGGGAGTACTTGCATAATACACATGAGTTTAGAAATATTACTGTTAAGGAACTACTTTTTTATAATTCCAGAGCATAAAAACATTTAGCACAACAACTTAAGCAACAAAAAGTAGAAATGGGTGTCATTAAACTTAGGGAGCCTATAACAAGAAAAATAATCAGAGGTCCTGCAGAGGCATTAGAGATATTCTGGACATTTTATGAAAATTTGCATAAAGCAGAAAAATGTCGAAATTAAGAAAGAGCACAAATTGAAATATTTATGGAAGACTTAATAATACCAAAGAGTTATATGAAGCTCAACAACTAACAGTTAAGACAAGAGATGAGATAAAAATGGTAATGTATAATCAATATTCAGGAAAGTGTCCAGGAACAATGGTATGCTTCTGGAAGTCTGGAAGTTAGAAAGGAAGAAAGTAATAAAGACCTGAAGATTTTGTTTAATAGTGTTTTAAAAGGAGGGGAAGCACTAAGTTCTTGGAAGAAACCTGTGGACAGTTAAGATCAGTCAGACACAGCCCCATATAGACCCATTTTAATTTTAAATCAAGATTATAAAGTGTGCTTGTTTATATTAGCTAATACAATGCAAAAGTGTTGCCAAAATTGATACGATATGGAACAATTTGGTTTTGGGGAGGGGAGGCAAACATTTAACAATGATGATTTAGAGGGAAGTAGAATGCAAGAAAATATTACGGCTGTTGGCGGGTCTTGATGTAGAGAAAGCATTTGACAGAGTAAGCTGAGATTTTATGAGAAGGGCAATGGAAGCATTTATATTCCCTGCTACAATAAGGTTAATTAGGAAGATATATGAAGGGTCGAAGGCAAGAACTAAAGTGTGAGGGTTTCTCTCTGATAAGCTGTATTTGAACAGAGGAACAAGGCAGGTATTCTCTTTCCCTTTTATGTGCTTTACATTTAGAGTTATTGGCAAAGAAAGTAAGAGCCTAAGGAATTCAAGGATATAATTGGTATGGTACTCAAGAAATGATGGCTTTATTTGCATATATTATTTTGTACCTGATAAATCCAGAAAATGAATTTCAGTGTTGTGGAACATTTTGAGACAGTTTCAAGTCTTTTCAGGATATAAAATTAATGAAGATAAAACAAAGGCTATAGCCATAAATTATGTACCCACACATGAATTGGTTCAGTGATTCCCATATTTATGGGAGCATGTTAAGATGAAGAATTTAGGAGTATGGATTAAAAAGACTTCTGTTGTGGCAGCTAAGGATATGTGAGAAGAAATTAAACAAAAGATAATACAAAAACTGAGAAACCGGAGGTTCTTTTTATGGATATGGATAGTAAGATACAAGAAGTGAAAATGTTAGTCCATTTAGTTTTATGTACAGATCAGGTATATTTTAACTCATTCACTTTAATGGAGGTCAGGAAGTTTGCACTGTAACTTCAAATCGGCAGAGCCTAAGTCATTTGATGGAATCAAATTATGTCCACACATTTCAAACAAATGTTCATATCTCTGGAACCATAGGGGTTATGAAATAAGTATAAATGGCAAACTCTTCAGCACAAACTATTTTTAAAGCTGTATTATTCTTTAGGTTCTAGGTCTTAAACTGAATTTTATAAGTCACAGTACATTTGTAATATTTTGTAAATAATTTAGGATTTCTCAGCAACCATTCAAGTTACACACATACTGTCAAGCATCATTTTATTCATCTAGCTGAGAGCTTTCATATGAGGCTAAGGTGTTTTATCTGTGTTACCTAGTTGTTGAGATATTTAGAAAAATATGAAAATTATATCTATATAAATTAATATAATAAAAACAACAGGTAATATCTATTTACCTACATTAGACACTGGTCAAATCTTAGTGTGGTTGAGTTTGCCATTGTGTAAGCTTTAAGATTAAATATTTTAAAACCTTATACATAGCATGGTTTTGGAATCATTGATGCAAATATGAACAAGCAATATTTGACACCTACAGGCATCAGTAGGAGTTAACTGCAGATGCACCTGGAGGTGTCACTCAGATGTAATGAGTTAATCAACCAGAGGTGAAGTTTTGGACAATAATTAATACAAAACTGAAGGACTTTATCCGGGAGGGGAGTAGTCAATTGTTAAGTGAGATAAGTTAATTCTTCCAATAGAACAAGATGGTTTAGGATTACCTAAACAGAAAAGGCTCATATATGTAACACAAGCAGAAGGTTATAATTCAAAATGGGAATGGATGATGAAGAAGCAATGGGAATGTTCAAGAAATAAAGAGAGAGTGGGACTTTGAATGCCAATCCTTAAGCAGAATAACAGCCATGCAGAATATTATATTCATAAAGTAGCAGAAAGTATTCTAAGAACTAAGCCAACACAAGAATAGAGAAAGGAGATTTTTGACAATAGGGACTGCATGTAGGAGTACAGAAAGTAGACAAGAGGGGGCTGGAATTTACTAGATAAAAAAGGCAAAGGAACAAAGCTATTTAGAGCAAATAACTAGAGTGAGAAAAGTAATAGAGTGGGATGAGGCCAAAAAGACATTTGGACTTCAGATTAGAGACTGCCTTCACTGCCCGATATTAATAACTGAGTACAGGCAAGAGAATCGGATATGGGAATCTTAAGTAGAAGACCTACTGTGGTAGAGTTTTAGCTGAATCTAGAACAGAATCTGCTTTTAAAAAGGGGATAATTAGTAAAATATATAAAATACTGCATGAGAAAGTACAGTTGTGTAAAATCTTACCATAGCAGTAGATGTCATCCTGTTTACTGTTGCAGTATTCTTTACAAAAGGGATCCCATGCCAAGGGTAGCCTCAATGTCCAGCCAGTATACAAAAGCCTTAGATTTTATAGATGTCGTATGTCATATGTATGCCCCCCACTCAAGGCGCAGGGCATAAAGATAATGTATGGACGTACATACCTTATAACTGAAAAGACCCAGGAGGAAGAATTATTCTTAGGAACTAGGAGGAACGTGTGCATCCAGAAGGAGAAAAAGAAAAGAATTCCAGGCAAAGAGAACAGAAAAAAAGAGCATAGCAGAGGGGAGGAGGGAGGGAGTGAATGCTGAAACAGTGAAGAGAAGGACATCTACTATTATAGTAAGATTTTACACAACTGTACTATGTCCTTACATATCACTGCTGCAGTATTCTTTACAAAAGGGAGCATATAAAACGTCAAGAAGAAACTTGGGAGGAGGAAGACACAGAGGAGACATCCAGAAATTCATGCTGGATAGCTCTGGTAAAGCCAGCTCTTGCTCTGGAAACAGCATCCAATTTGTAATACTTAATGAAGGTATGGACAGAAGTCCAAGTAGCAGCCTCAAGGATGGAAACCTTTGAAAAAAGCACCAGAGGAAGCAGCAGCTGTAGTATAATGAGCCTTTACAGAGGTAGAAGGACATTTTTCATGAAAGGAATAACAAAAAGAAATGGCCTTAGAGATACAGGATGAAATGGTTTATTAGAAACAGCCAAACCTAGAGATCTGGGTTGAAAAGAAACAAAAGGTTGCTCAGATTTGTGAAATGCCTTAGTCTTATCCAAATAATATTTGAGCTATCTATGTAAATCTAAAGTGAGAAGAACCTTCTCACTAACAGACTGTAGAAAACAAAAAAAGGAGGGCAAATTAATAGACAGATTAAGAGAAAACTCATTAAATACCTTGGACATAAAACAAGGATTAGTACAAAAAGACACCCTGTCCCTATGAAAAACTAAGAAGGGAGGAACAGCCATAAGATCATGGAGTTCAGAGACTGTCTTAGCTGAAGTAATGCCAAAAGTACAGTCTTCCAAGTAAAATGTTGCAGGTAAGTTAAAGCAGCAGGCTCAAATGAGCTTGAGTCAATTTTTCAGTAATTAAATTGAGGTCCCAGGTAGGTGGAATAGGCTTCCTAGGAGGCCTGATATGAAGGACACATTTAAGAAATTGCTTGACCTCAAACCTAGAGGCAAGAGGAGGAGTCATTGGCAGACAAGAAGAAATAGCAGAAAGGACAGTTTAACAATCGAATATGCTAACCCAGCATGGAGCAATTCAGACAAATAACAGAGAACCAGAGGGATCCCCACAGAAAATGGATTATTGTTATGAGAAGGGCACCAGACAGAAAATCTCTTCCATATGGAGAAGAATGATTTCCTGGTAGCAGGTTTCCTGTTCTCCTGGAGAACCCTCAGCACATCCTCAGAAAAAGGGTGCCTAAAAGGGATCAAAACCCTATCAGCCACAGTGTCATTTAAAGAGTAGACAACTGGGGATGGATCGGGGACCTCTTGTCTTGTGTGAGAAGGCCCACTCTTTGAGGTAACGTGTGGTGATTACCCCTGGCTAAATGAAAAAAGTGGGAACCAATGCTCTCTGGGCCAAAAGGGAGTCACCTACAAGATTTTGGGGGAATCTTGCTTTATCTTGAGCAGGACCCTCTGAATCTGAGGAGGGGGAAGGAAGGAAGGCATACAGAAACATCTCCTTCCAAGGAAAAGATAGGATATCCACCTTCCAAGCCAGAGGACTTGGCACTCTGGTGCAAAAAACAGGAAGTTGCCTGTTCAAATGGGAGGGAAAAAGAACTACCTGTGGAGTATCCTACTGATGGACAGTATCCAGAAACACTCTGAGAAGCACCAATTTGTAAGGTTGTGTACTGGACCTGCTCAAAGAGTCTGCCATTATATTTTGCTCTGAAGGAATGTATACAGCATGAGGAATCACTCAATGTTAGACAGCTAGAACCCAGACCTGAAGAGCCAGTATGCAAAGAATGTAGGTCTGTGCCCCCCCCACATGCTTGTTGATATGTATCACACCACTGTGGTGTTGTCTGTGAAGATTTTGAGGTCCTGGAAGAAAGAGGGAATGGAATGCCTGAAGAGCTAAAAGGAGAGCTCTTATCTCATTTATGTTGATGTGATCTGACCTCTGATGAGGAGGTCAGAGACCCTGGACCTTGAGGGAACTGAATGAAGCTCCCCACCCTCTGTTCAAGGTATCCAAAAATATTCCTGAGAAGGGACTGGGCATTGAAAGGAAGTCCTGGGTTCGGAGGAAGCTAATGAATCCACCACTGAGGCTTGAGTTTGAGGCATGGAAGGAGAGGAACCTAAAAATTCAGTGGATGACAGTGTTGAAGCCACACTGGCTTTAGGAACCACTGTAGCTTTCTTATATGGAGTCTGGCCAGAGACAGCATTGGAATGGTGGAGGCCATGAATTCTAGAACCTTGAGAAAATCTTTGACTGCAACTGAAACCAGAGAAAGACAATATTGATAAATGGTGATTAGAGAGAGAACCTTGGGTGGAAGCAGAAATGCCAGCATGGGAATTGTTTAGACCCTGCAACCGAGAAACTCATGATCCTAAGAAGGAACCAGGACTGACTTCTGAAAGTTTATTGTAAACCCCAGGCAATGCAAGAGACAAACCATAAACTGGATATGCTGAAGCAAGACCTCAAGGGATGAAGCCTGACTAAGCAGGTCATCCATATAAGGAAATATTTGAACTCCTCTTGTAGATCAATGTGCGTGTATGTATCTTTAAAAAGCTATTTAAGGACTTGCACAAGTGTATAAATACTGAGCATGTGTGAGCCTGACTGCCATTTTGTAGTAAGGTGTTGAGATGTAAGCATGTATGTCTGTAAGGTCTGTCTGTTAATCAGTTTGTTTATATTTTATGATGCTGCTATCCATCCTGATGTGTTTCTATGTAATAAAACATCAAAACAAACTATCCCACCTTTTTGTCATCTATGTTAGAGAGAGATGAGTGACATGGTGTCAGAAGTGGGATGGCTAAAATGACTTGTTGCCAGAAAGAGTTCCAGTTTTTCCAATTTAAGTCCAAGAGGCATCCAGTTGGTATTGGAGGAATATATAGGAGTGGATCATGCATGCATAATTCGCAAAACATGTCATAAACGAATTTCAAATGTTAAAACTTGCTCAAATAATTTCTTATTCACAAAATATGAAACAAAACATACAGAACACTCTAAACAATGTTTAAATAAATCAAAATGTCCTATACTGATAAAAATATTCGAATCACTATGAAAAATTTTTGAAATAAGGTTTGAATTATATAAAACAATTAAAATAAGGGAAAACAACTGAATTTTTGCCAAGCATGTATTTTTCATATTAACTAAAGATATTCAAGTTATCAGAAGTGTATGAAGTGTTTGCATGTCTATGCAGTATTACAGTAAAGTTATTTCACAAGGTACAGCCATTTCAGAGCATATTTCGCAAAGTACAGTATTTCAAAGAGTTTATTGTGCATTTGAATGCTATTACAAGTGCTGGCTGTATGCTTGTTCATGCATAATTACAAGGGCCATATTTTTCAGTGTGTTTGTGCATACTTTGTTGGCATGGCAGATGGATTTCGAAAACCATGTGCACTTGTGTTTGACAATAATATTGCAGAGAACTGGAGAGTGTTTGAACAAGAGTATGACATTTTCATACAGGCTGCATTTTCAGATAAAGATGACCGTACAAAGGCATTTATTCTACTTAATTTAGCTGGGTCAAGAGCCATTGAAAGGGAACGTTCATTTGTGTATGCACTTGCTATCTTTCCAGGAAAGGAGAGAAACCATCATATTGTTGTACCGGCTAAGTCAAGGGAGGACCCTGAGTGCTTGAAATGTAAATTTGGAGAAATGTGTAACCCACAAACACGCATTGCAATGGAAAGGCACTTATTTTACACAAGGGATCAAAAGCTTGGTGAAACCTTTGCAGCATATATAACAGACTTCAGAAATAAGACTAAAATGTGCAGATTTGATGACTTAAGGAATGAGATGATAAAAGACAGACGTGTGGTATTAAGGATGATGCCCTGAGAAAGATTCTTCTTTGTGACAGTGATTTTTTATTTATTTATTTAAATATTTTTTTATTTAACATTTGTTTACCAGGAAAGTCCGGCTTGGAATGAAGCCAATTTTCAGTGAAGGCCTGGGGAGAAACATTCCAGACGAATGCCTTTGTAATGATTTAACTTTGAATAAGGCCATTGAGATTTGTCAGATACACCATCTCAGAGAAATGCACATGTTTACAAATGAGAAATGCATGGTTCCAGTAACTTCTAGAGCTCATGTTGATAGTATGCAGCACTTGGTTAAAAGAAACCGGCCCAAACACATGGCAGCAACTGCAGCTCTTGCAGCACTCACTGGAAAACCCAAGAGCTTTCCAGCAAGTTCCAGAGTTTGTACAGTCTCAGTGAAGCATAAGAGTGAGTCAGCAAACTCAAAATATGGGCCCCAACCTAGTTTCATAGACAACTGTCATAAATGTGGTGGAAGTCACGAGCTTAAAAGGGAAAAATGTTTAGCTTTTGGTCAGCAATGCCCCAAATGCAATAAGTGGAATAATTTTAAAAGGTTTTGTAAATCAATGGGCACACATTCTTTTATTAAAATGGAACATTCAAAGAAACAAGTTGATCAATTAGAAAGCTGGAACCCTACTTTTTATGTGGATGGTGTGTCAGTGCTTAATGAAACAGACAATACAGTAGATATATGAACAAAGAATGAATGATTTTGTACTGTTTGGATAAATGGAAACCCACAGAACTCAAAGCTGACACAGGTTCCAAGTGCAATGTTATGTCAGCAGAAACATTTGCTGGATTATGTAATGGTGAAAGGCTTGATTTGGCAAAGTGTGCAAAATGTATTGCTTATGGTGGTGAAGAAATTCAAATGGAAGGCTCGATAGTGCCTTCATGTTACTCTGCTGGGAGAAGTTACGACTTGCTATTTTATGTGCTCAAGAAGCATGTCCAGTCATTAGTAGGACTCAGAGACAATTTGAAAATGGGACTGCTTTCATTTATTAAGGAAGTCCATCATGTTAGCTTGAAAGACCACTACTCTAATTTGACCCAACAAACTTTTTCACCTATGCTGATCTTTTCAAAGACAAACTAGGCAAGCTTCCAGTTGTGTACTCCATGAAGTTTGACTCAGATGTCAGTCCAGTTATCAGACCAGCCCAGAAAGTTCCTATAGCTATGGAGTACAGAGTCAAATCTGAGCTAGATAAAATGGTGCAACAAGGTGTGATTTATCCAGTAGATGAACCAACTGAGTGGGTATCTTCCATGGGGGTAGCTCATAAGAAAAGCTCAGATGACATCAGAATATGTATTGATCCATGTGATTTGAACAAGGCACTGAAAAGACCTTATCATCCACTGTGTACAGTCAAAAAAGTTGCAGCTCTGACCCCAAATGCCACTGTTTTTTTCTGTCTTAGATGTAAATTTTGATTGACAAGAAATCCTCATTGCTAACTGCTTTCAGTACTCCATTTGGCATGTACAGATTTTTGAGAATACCATTTGGGATAAACTCTGCAAGTGAAGTTTTTCAACGTGCAATGGAACTAATTTTTTCTGGGTATCCTTGTTCTATTATAGTAGATGATATTCTAGTAGGAGGTAATGATGAAGCTGAGCATGACAGAAACCTCAGAAAAGTTCTGGAAAAGAGCACATCAACTGAATCTTAAGCTCAATCCACAGAAATGCAAATTCAGGCTACAAGAAGTCACTTATGTTGGTCAATTATTTACCAGTTCAGGCCTATGACCAGATCCTTCTAAGCAAACAGCCATTCTTGAGATGCCAGCTCCAGACAATGTTCAAGCCCTGCAATGTCTTCTTGGCATGGTTAACTACCTAGGCAAGTTCATTCCAGACTTGAGTCAAATATCAGCACCACTCAGAGAGCTGACACATAAGTATCCTAGTCTTGGTTAGAGCAGCACCAAAGAATATTTGATGTCCTGAAACAGATAATTGGCAGTTCACCAACTCTCAGATACTATGATGTTCACAAGCCAGTTACTCTTTCATGTGATGCTTCGAAATTTGGTCTAGCTGCAATCATTCTACAAGAGGGTCAACCTGTTGTCTATGTATCGAGAACTCTTACCCAAACTGAAAAGCAGTATTCTCAGATCGAGAAAGAGCTTTTGGCAATTGTGTTTGTATGTTCAAAGTTCCATGATTATGTTTACGGTAGACCTATCCAGATTGAAACAGATCACCAACCTCTAGTCACTATTTTGAGAAACCTGTGTACAGCTCCTGCCAGATTACAACATATGATAATGAGATTGCAAAAGTACAATTTCACTCTTGTCTACAAGAAAGGCAAACTTCTTTATCTTGCTGACACATTGTCCAGATCACCCAGAAACACCACTGAACAGCATAAGAATGAGAATGTTGATTTTGTTTTGAACTCATGGAAGTGAGACTTTTTTCTTCCATAAGTTCTGATGAATTGAGAGATCATACAGCCACAGATCCAGTTTTACAGAGGCTCAACTACTTTATTCAACAAGGATGGCTGTCAAAGCAATCTAATTTACCTCAAGAAGTGCAACCTTATTTTCCATACAGAAATGAGATTTTGTCTGACAATGGTATCATTATGAAAGGTCTGAAAGTAATTGTTCCAAAGTCCTTGCAACAACAGTATGTTACTATCTTGCATGGTGGTCACCTAGGAGTAGATTCTACCAAAGGAAGGGCAAGAAGTCTAGTATTTTTGCCTTTTATGTCACAAGATATCGACAGAGTGCTATTATCTTGCTCTGTGTGTAACAGTACTAAGCCATATCAACAGAAAAAAAACACTTCTGCTAAACCAGATTCCTGAACTACCTTGGTCAACAGTAGGTATCAACATATTTGAATAGAATGGTCAACATTATTTGGTGTTAGTAGACTCTTATTCCAATTGGTTCAAGATTGACCTACTTCCTAATCTAGCATCCAGTACTGTCATCACTAAGATGAAATATCATTTTGCAGTCCACTGTAGTCCACACATAGTTATTTCTGACAATGGCACACAGTTTACAAGCCAACAGTTCAAAAGATTTGCTGAAGAGTGGGACTTTACTCATGTCACGAGTAGCCCAGAGTATCCGCAGTCAAATGGTTTGGCAGGATGTGCAGATCAAAGTGCAAAACAGTTACTAGAGAGGTTGAAACAAGACAATAGTGATGTTTTCCTGAATTTCTTGAATCTCAGAAATATTACTTGTCATAAACATCTTGGTTCACCTGACTTCTGTTGAGACAAACCAGAACCATGTTACCAATCCATAGTCAACTGCTGGTTCCATGTGTCAAGAACAACGGGTCAGTAAAAATCAATCTGTTGAAGAAGCTTTTAATGCAGAAGTCCTACTGTGATAAGACCAGCAAACCGCTCAATCCATTATGAGAAGGAGAAATGGTACGGATACAAACAACCAAAGGTTATGATTGTACTGGAGTCATGAATATTTGCTCAGAGCAGAGATTGCACATTGTGGAATCACAAGGAGTAGAGTTTAGGCAGAATTTGAAACATTCATTGCCAGTGTCTGAGCCTATATCACAGCACATAGCCTGTGGGAAAGACTCTTTATCTCAGAATGAGTTATCCAGTGTTCCAGTTCCATAGGAAGTTCCAGAGAATATTCCTGATCCTGTGATGAATCCCAAAGTTCCTGATATGAGTTGTTCACCAAAGACTGTCCCTATTGCTAAACCCAGTCTAGGTTGTTATGTTACCAGATCCGGTCACATCTCCAGACCATGTTATAGATACACGGCAACTTGGACATGAACATTGTGTTTGTTTCTAATATCTATAGTAATGCATGTCTAACTCCAATGTTATTCTCAACTAAGGGCAATCTTTTTAAGAGGGAAAATCTAGATCAGTGTGTGTGTGCATGTATCTTTAAGAAGCTATTTAAGGGCTTGCACAAGTATATAAATATTGAGCACCTGGGAGCCTGACTGCCATTTTGTAGTAAGCTGTTGAGATGTAAGCATGTATGTTTGTAAGGTCTGTCTATTAATCAGTTTGTTTATATTTTATGATGTTACTATCCATACTGATGTGTTTCCATGTAATAAATCATCTAAACAGACTACCCTGCCTGCCCATCAACTATGCTAAAGAGGGATGAGCGACACCTCTCATTCTCCAAAATGCAATGACAGAAGCGAGGCATTTTATGAATACCCTTGGGGTGTTAGAGAGGCCAAAGTGCAAAGCAGAGAACTGAAAATGCAAGGAAAAAAACAGAAATGTAAAAATGTCCTGAAAGGGGGAGGAATTGGGATGTGAAGATAAGCATTCTTGAGGTCCAGGGATAATAAGAAAGCTTGAGGTATAAGATAGAACAGGGTGTGAAGGGACAACATCCAAATGGAAGAGACCTTCAGAAAGGAGTTTAGCTGAGAAAGATCCAGAATGGGTCTCCAAGTACCCTCCTTCTTGGGCACCAGAAACATCCTGGAATAAAACATCCTCCATTCCTGGGAAGGAGGCCAAAAGGAACAAAAGTAATTCTCGAAAGAAAGGAAGCTGTTCCTGAGGAGGTTGAGAGATGCCCAGAAAAAGAAGAAAAGATTTGCACACTATGAAGTATCCCTGGTGAATTATGGAC
This sequence comes from Protopterus annectens, assembly GCF_019279795.1. Lineage (NCBI taxonomy): Eukaryota > Metazoa > Chordata > Ceratodontiformes > Protopteridae > Protopterus > Protopterus annectens. The sequence goes on along the minus strand of NC_056746.1, from coordinate 859,385,524 downwards.
AGAACCCAAGAGTGTTGAATGACCCTTAACCAACTGGGAAGGGACAGGAAAAGATGAAGGCATAAGGGAACCTGACCCAAGGAAGGGGAAACAAACTGAAGCAGAACCCAGTAGAGAAAACGTCGAGACCTTCCCTTCTGAATCAGAGAGGTCATAGTTAGGCAGTAAAGCTTGAGAAAGAGGGGCCAAAACATAACTAGTCATATGGGTGTGATAATGAATAGCCCAAAAAAGCCAGGGTGGCAGCAATATACACCTTTTTGCCTAAATTTGCCATAGTCCTACTGTCCTTGTCCTAAAGAAGTAGTTTAGTAGAAGGCAGAAGTTTAGAAGATTTGTCAGGTGAGACACACTACAGAAGAATCAGCAGAAGGACATTTGTATAAGAACTTACAGTCATCAGGTACCATGTAAACTCTATCAGGTTTCTTAGGGGCTGGGGGTTAAGAATCAGGGGCCACAAAGGCTGCTGAAAAGGTATCTAGAAAGGCAGTCAAGACTACAGGTACAGCAGAGGGCTTAGGAGATTTCAACTGAAGGAGTTCATAATGCACATTTGAATATCAGAACCCTGAGAACAATCCCAGTTGATATACTCCAGCATGTGAGAGAGAGTGCCCCCAAAGGAGAGTTCTTCCAAAGGAGAGTCTGGACTAACAGAATCTTCCTCCTCAAATCCATAATCCAAAGGAGAAGGGATTTGAGAGGAATGTGCTAATGACTATTCCTTGGAGTCTAAATCCTCTTCAGAGGATTCCAGCTCTGTGGGCTTCTTAAGGGGAGCAGGTGACCAAGAATGAGCAGGCACATAAACTCTTTGGGGAGATTTTAATGCCATTAAGGGAGTGAACAACCCTTGGGTAAAATCCTGCCATTCACACTGGGGATGTTTAGTAGCAGGGGAAATATGCTTAGTTTTCTGTTTTTTTCTTTTGAGGGACATCTTCCCTAAAACACCTAGGAAGTTCAGACTCTTGTCTACACTCAACCAGCATAATAGAAATCTCCTCCCAAACTATGATTTCATGTATCCCCCTCGGTCTGTCAGAAATAATCAGCCAATATTCCACCTCAACATCCAGAGTGGACATTTAAAGAGCCTACGAGGACATGTGAGAAGTTGGATACATGCCGGCCTCAGAAAGAGTCATGGCAGAGGAATCCAAAACAACAACCGGGCAATCCTCTGGGCTTTCACCAGCCTCAGAGACATCCGGGGAAGGCGGGACAGCAGATGAATCAAACTGGAGTATTTTTGGCCTTTTTCTTGGTAGGCAGCTGACCTTCTAGATAGGAAGATTCTTCCATAGCACTTCAAGAATTTAAAACAGTGGAGGAGAGATGACTACATAGGTTCTTAGGAGCAAACACTTGGCAGATAGAAGACTTTGTATGGTCGTGAGAAGCACCCAAACATAAGAGAAATTTCTCATGACGATCCTTATGGGGAATCTGCCTCCCACTCTGACATTTTCCTTTCTGAATGAGATATAAACTCAAAAAAAAAAAATAAAATAAAAGTGAAAAAAGATAAGCAGGAGACCCAATGGTGCACTTATTGGAAACATGGCTCAGTAGCCAGCACAGAAGGACCATTCAGACTGATGTTTATTGATGGTATTTGGACTGCTAGCAAAGAAGTTCTGAGGTATGTGCTCCTGTATGCCACCTTTACGCTCTACACTTGAGCAGAGAACATACATGTGATGTACGGGAATCCATTTTGTAAAGAATACTGCAACAGTGATATGGAAGGACATCTATAAGAATCAATCAGAGGACATTAGAAAAGATTGGGAGGAGAAACTTGAAAAGCAATTTACAAGAGAACAATGGGAGGGACATATGTTTGGCTCCCAAATATGTAACAAAGTCCAGATGGTTTAGGATATTTGCTTGGAAGTGTTTGCATATGTATTTTTGTATTTCAAACAGACTTTTTCCTCAGGTAGATACTAAATGTTGGAGGTGTGATATAGAAGGAAGAGGCAACTGGAAACGTGTTTTGGAAGGGTAATGAGTTGGCAGATTTTAAAAATTGCCTACAGAGTACTCTCTCAGAAATATTAGATGAGAAAATGGCTGCAACTAAGAAGATGATTCTTTTGAGCTGGGACACGGGATCTGACTTGTCTAGACTTAGAAATGCCTTATTAAGTTTAATTCTGTTGGCTGCCAAATAAGGCAGTCATTAGAAAATAGAAATTAAAGTGTAAACCAACTATATTTAAAGTACTGAATATTATAAAAGAGAAAAGAACTGGAAGTGGGATCTTTAGAAAAAGAAAGGAACAGATTACACAGAAATAAATGGAAATTGGGATAATACATGCAGAATAACATTCATTAGAAGGAGGAATTAGATTTAATGGAAGAAAGGAATTCAGCAATTTATGTAATGCTGGACAGATGATAGTTACAAAGAAAAGATATATAATGTATGCAAATGAAAAAAATGTTAATATGATTTTGTTTTCTTTTCTGTTGATGTATGTTTGCCTATGTCTTAAGTCATTAAAAAAAAGAATGCAACATACCTATGGGCAGCATACATGAATGGAAAAAATATGCATAAGCATCTGCAAAAGAGGTTTGCAACAAGCATTACAGTGGAATTATTGCCATTTACATACTGTATTTCTGAAAGAAACAAGCACAAATGTAGGCAGTATCACAATATACATGTAGAATCTTTCATGCATGTCTTCACCTTCAACAAACACATGACAGGAGCACTATAGTCATGTATTAATTGAACATAGACCTAAATGTGTCATGAAGTAAGTTGCATACCTTGGTATTGGGCAGCAACACTATCTCCCTATGTAGAGGTAATTCCATATATGGGAGCATCTCAGAATACTACAGACTTACATGACATACTGGCTGCCGTGTTTTGCTCTACAGCACCATATATCACCAATGGACTTCAGCATGCAGTGTTTCAGAATTTTGGGGCTTATAGCATACAGATAGCATACAGTTCTAATGTCTCCCAACCCTTATAGAGTCCAAAGGTATGTGTCAAAAATCCACAAATCTTGCAGAGGAATTCATCTCTGTTGACACAGAAGGACACCACCATTACTTGGACCAAGCAGCCTGGCTTCAATTAGCATCTGAGCCAGTAGTGGAAGGGAGAAATGATGAGGCAATGACAATTCCTCCCTCTTTAAAAGAGGCATGGAGAGGACAGGCTGATGTGAGCCTGACCATTCATGAAGTCTAGGTCTAGCCCAGAACCATAAACAGTGGCCAGAGTAGGTGAATGTGCAGTCACCACTTTAGTAGGGAGGTTGGAGACACACCTAAAAAGATGGTCATGCATAAAAGCTCACATTGAACTTATGTATGATGCCAGCATGTAGGGGTTTGGGCCTCCCAGTAATGTGTCAAGTCATCTTTTGTGAATTGCAATGTTGCTTCCCAATCTCACTCTTCTCCAGCATCCTGTCATCACCTGTCCATACCAGCTGGAGACCCTGACATTGGGGGTTACATACTAGGTAATGGTGCGTAACTGTAGTATCATGGAGAGGAGGGACTCAAAAGAGCCACACTTCCTCAAAAGTCATTACAACCCACAGTACCACCACAAATTTAGAAAAAAGAAAATAAGTCTTACAAATAGACCATGCCTTTAATATAGAACACATTATTGGAGTGAGAAATGAGCAGAGTTACAGAAATGCCTGGAATTTGTAGGTATGTCTTGAATAATGTAAAGTACAGTGCAGTATGCTCATAGCTGAATTCAAATACAGCTGATACCTGCTAATATGTGATAGCCTGAGCTGTATCACCACATGTGTGAGCAATATTGAACAGTGTAATGCAATGTGTAACAGACATTTGATATCAGTTTATACATGTTAGTAAATCAGTTACTATGCAAATAAGTTAAATGTAACAATATGGTCACATACTACTCATAAGCAATACTAACCAGTATCTCATACTGTTATGGTTGGCTTTGACGTGCTGGTAAAACGTAGGTATACTGATGGAACTGAACAGTTAATGATTAGCATATTGCCCAATCAAAATAGAAAAAAAAAACAATGAGCTGATGAAAGAACACACAAGGTCGGTGGTAATCTACAAAAAGTTTATGTAAGTGCTTTCGTTGAACAAGTAATCTAACTTCTTCGGACACAGGACAACAGTTAAACATTCAGTTTAATATATTCCAAAAGGAAATGACATCAGCAACAATGTCAGCAGGAAATGACATCAGCAATAATGACATCATAAACAATCCCATACCTATAAAAAATAAATATAAATAAAAATATCTTGTTTGTACAATACTACTATGAATAAAGCTATAATATTAAACAAGAATAGTTTATATACACCAATTGTAAAATAATGCCTCCCAAACAATTGCCCAATCACACATTAACAGCTGTTACCTACTTGTAGGAAAGGTTATATGATTACAGAACATGATATACTCCCAGTAGTGAATTCCAGATGTAATTTAGGAACTAGACATTTAATAATCATTATTATCGCTATGCAAAATCAAAGGTTCCCTTATTCATAAACATTTTATGTCATCGTTAGTTGGCATGATGTATGTAGTTACTAAAGCAATTTATTATGGTGCTGCTGTACTCCCCCTAGGTTTGTTTTAATGTGTGTGGCAGGGATATATGTTGGTTACACATTTATAGTAATGCTATTTGATACATGCAGTTCACATCAGGGTATGAAAACCACTTCTGTTTTTTCTGACTTTGCTGGGTATAATAATTGGTTTACAGGAAGCAGTGCTGCAATAAGATGAAATGATGACATGTGACCAGAAGTCTGGTTTATACATAGAGGAGACAACCTAATAGGGATTTTCTAATAATTATTGGTTTTCTATTTGTGCATATTTTAAGGATGTCACCACAATTAATTTGCATATAACACAGGAGTCCTTTTACACACGTATAATGTTCTTATAATATCACTTATCTTGGTAAGGACTATCTATTCCCATCTTAACGATATACAACTAAATTATCAAATCTATTGGGTAATCCAGTCCATCCTCCTCAACCAATCTCTAGGACTTGCAACTGCTGCTTGAAATTGGATTGCCACTGAAAACTTTCCCAGGCTTTAGCTCCCCTGCCTTTCCACAGTGCTTTCTACTTGCTTGCCTCTTTAAATTCAGATTTCCATTTCCATTTGTGTCTGCTAAAACTGGCCTCATCTTCTTATTTTATTTGTCCATATGTTGGAAGCTAATTTTCTTTCTTGCATGTTCTCTTCTAAGTCCTGTCTTTCTATGTCACAGTTTGTTTCTGCTGTCGTTTTTGAGTCTTTCTTAACACTTTGCCATCTGTTTTTTATTAGTCTTGTTTGTTTTCTCCTCCCTAGGCAGCAGTCCACCTGTGCCATTTTCCTCCAAGTTGCTTTGCTCATTTCAGCTGTTGCTGTTCAGGTTTGAAATTGTTGACCTTGGATTTTGTCTTTGCCGGACTGTGATTTTGGTTTATTCTTGTGCTTGATTGCTAGAACGGATAGTGCATGTAAAATTCTGCAAAGTGTGAACATAAGATTCTATTTAAAGACTGCCATACTTTGTGCATTACTTGTCTGAGAGCTCTGTGTCTTACTGCAGACTTTGACATTTGCCGTACCTTTGATAAAAGAATGCTTAGAGACAGGAAAAATGAAGTTCATATTAAATTAAAGTTTTTTTTGCCAGGAACAAAACTGAGGAGACAGAAGCTTCTTCCTTGGCACTGGAATCTTTTCATTGTCCAAAGGGAAGGAAAGACTCTAGATTTCCTACTTGTCAAGTTGAGAAAAGAAGAAAGAGAAACTATCCCTTCTGCTGGTGTACCTACATTGGTGATTTCACATATTACTGAGGAACTAAAAATACCTTCCAAAACCTCCTAAACATCTTAGAAAATGTACCATCACACTTGAAACAACATTGTCACACTTCCCCTAGTATACACAAAACAGCATCTTCTGCTATCAGTATAGCCAAGGGACACCTATGCCCTTAAGGCTGCCAAAACCTGCTGACTCACACAATAATGTGTGACTCTGCAGTCAGACATACTATTGCACCACTTACCAGTCTGACTAAATAAGGATACCTGACACTATGCTGCCTCCCAGGTGCTAGAATCTGTGAAGTTACCAGGGTGCTCACATCCTTTCACCTCAAGTATGCATATGCCCTTATCATTGCACACATGGCAGAAAAGACCTTAGATGCTCCACCTTGGCAAATCTGAAGAGAGAGAGATAGAGAGATTACTGAGCACTCAATGTGTATGTCTGAGGCTGGTAAGTAGCCAGTCTTGGATAACATCTTACCACAACTATGAATGCTGATACAATACAAGCAAACAATACTTGACCTCAGCAATTGGTGCAGAAGTTGGTGTCCAGCTGGATCCAATGCATATCAACCTCTAGGTTAATGGTTGACAGTCCTGCCTGCTTCTTGAAGAACAGCCTGCACTTCTGACATCAAGGCTTCTGCATATTGGCCAAGACCTTCTTTATTCATATGGTGTCTTTTTTGGTAGAGTCAGTCTCCTATGTCTACCAACTTAACAGATCCTAATCAGGCCCTTGTTAACATGGCAATTTCCAATGACAGAAGTTTAAAAATAAGATGTTGCTCACCCTAAAGGTCTTTCGGATCCTTGAGAGCATTTGTATAAGTACAGAAACTTGTTTCCAATGTAGTTATAATATGCCTTTCCTGCCTGGGTTTATTGCAGATCATTCATTCATACCACCTAGGGGGGACCATGCTTCTGATGGGAGTTTTATTCATTCAAACTCCTCTGTTATCAAATAGATTTGACAAAAATAGCATGCCAGAACTCTTGCATATCATGAAATCTATTGACAAGTCCAACTACCATACCTTGGCCAACTACATAACCCTTCCATATCTTCCAGTATCAGTTATATCTACCTTAATAAATAGAGTCCTTATCTGTTGAACCCAACAGAATCACCTTGGGGATTTCAACTACCTCTGTCCATAAACTGACAAATATTCACCTCACATGCCTCTCAACTTTTGCTATCAGAGTTACAGAAAATGCAAAAAATTATGGAAAAGGTCTGAAATTAACACTTTTTAAATGCTTGTACTATCAGCTTAGAGTTTAAAATAATTTCCAACCTTAGGAAGGATGAAGCAAAAGTCTGGAAATAAATTGGGGGCATCCCTCCAAATATGAACAATTAAGAGATATGCACTACAAGCAATACATATGCCAGTCAGTCTTAGAAATCATTAATGCCAACTCTCAACAGATAGTACCCTCTCCTACTAGAAATTCAAACCTACTCAGCCTGATTCTTACAAATGTAGCATTAATATGATTCTCACATGTAGTTGCCTCTTCACTGATCAAATCAGACCATAGTACCATCATACTGTTCATATCCAGCTGAAGACACCCCTCCATAATCCCACCATTTGCCGGGATTTTTCAGAGCCAAGCTTCTAACACTCTTTGATGACCTAAGGAGATTTAAAAGATTCCTAATTCCCATTCCAAGACAATGCCATAGCCAATGTGACTGCATATACCACTGATTTCTACTTCACTTTAACTACATCAGATATCTCAAAAATAATACCAGCACTGCACTAAGTTGATCACAAATGGTATAATTCACTTTGACTCAAAGATATTACAAATACACTAGTGGACTAATTTATTTTAAACTTATCTGTCCTGTCCCCTCCCTATTTTCCCCTCACTCCATCCAGTGGGGACCACCTTCTATCCAAAAAAAAAAAAAATTAGCTCCATATGTACAGAAACCATACTGCACTATCTTCTTATGAGCACAAAGCACTGCCTCAGTGAATCCCTCTTAAGCCTATTCTGTCAGTACCTCGACTGGATATGTGCCTGAAACCTGCAGAACAGCTAATGTGGTATCCTTCCACAAGGGAAGGTCTACCACTGACCCCAGGAGCTACACACAAATTAGCCTTACCATTATCATTTGTAAGGCACCGGAATGCATAACTGGAGCTGATAAATAAGGAGATCCTCAGCTCACCATACTAACTTTGCTGCACAAAATACAGATGTTTCCTACTAAACCTGATAAACATTTCAAGAGACTCTGTGCTTTTTATGCTTTTCTGCCCTCTGCCTGGAAACCATTAAGCTACCCCTATCGGATTCAATCCCATTCATTCCTAGAGCAGTCCAGAGGGGCCTTCACTGGGGAGATTGGTGCTCTGATCCACCTCCCAGCAATGAGATGGCATTTTTTGTCTGTGAGAGACAAATCCTTCCCCTTGTGTGGAGATGTGGGCAGCTATATCACAATCAATATTGCCTATCGCCCCCATCAGTTCACACATGCTCCTGTGGGCAGCTTCCAAGGGTTACTATCAGTAGCTTATGGAACAAAGGCAAATTTAAGCATGCTACCTACTTGGATTTAGTTAAGGGCTTCAATGCTATTACATAATATGGCATTATTGAGAAAATGACCCAATTAAATATAAACCCATATGTAATTTGTTGGATAGCAAACTGGCTAGAAAAAGAACCCAGTCAGTCATGAGTGGTAGCTTTCCTCATAAAGGCTTGTCACTAGTGATATCCCTTAGGATTCCAGTGCACTGTAACATTCGCTGATATGAACCTTTGAACAAGGAGTGTTCAGCAATATGGACAATTGAACATATGTCTTTCGATTGTCCATATGCGAGCATCTTCACTCCACTTTTTGAAAGTAAACTGATAGCTGATAAGTGGGTCTTAATAGAACAATAAACCAAGCTAGCATTGAGCAATTCACATAGATAAGAACCAAAGGAATGTCCACCAAAAGTGGATCCAGGTTACAAGAAAGACAGCAAATTGAAAACTACTTCCATTTGGATAAGTAAGATTTCCTAGTATTGTGTTTCCTGGCTTCCCGCGAGACCCTAAGCACTCCCTCAGGAAAAAAGTTCCTATGTGGAATCAAAATCCTATCACCCACAGAGACAGTTGAAGAGTGGACAAGTGGGGATGGATGAGAGATCCCTTGTCTTGTGTGAGCAGGTCCGCCCTTTGTGGTAACTTGTGATGACTGCCCTTGGCTAAATGCAGAAGAGAGAAGCAATGCTGTCTTGGCCAAAAGGGAGTCACTAGTAAAGATTTTGGGAGTATTCTGTTAAATTTTGAACAGGACTTTTGGAGTGAGGGGAAGGGGATGGAAAGTGTAAAGAAACATCCCCTTCAAAGAAAAAAATAGGGCATCCACCTTCCAAACCAGTGGACCTGGGACTCTGGCACAAAAAAGAAGTTGTCTGATCAGAGGGGAGGCAAAAAGCTCCCCACTAGTGGACAATGTCCAGAAACACATCCCTGCTAAGCATTCATTCATGGGATTGATTTAAGGACCTGCTCAGAGTGTCTGCCACAATGCTTTGACCTGAGGGATTGTAAACTTCCTGAAGAGTCACTTGATACTGGATAGCAAGTTCCCACACCAGGAGTACCAACCATCAAAGAAAATAAGATCTTGTCCCCCTTGTTTGTTTACATACCACATCACTGTATCATTGTGTGTTGACACCTTGAGAGGTCCCGGGGTGAAAAGACGATAAAAAGCCTGAAGAGTCAGCAGAAGAGCTCTCATCTCTTTGACATTGATGTGCTCCTTCTGTTGAAGAGGCGAAGAAACATCCTGCGCCTTTAGGGAGCCAAGTGCTTCTCCCCATACCATGTCTGAAGCATCTGGGAACAGCTCCTGAGAGGGGAGAGGGGGCTAAAAAGGGAGCCCTGGATTTAGAGACAATTGCTGAATCCACCACTGAAGTTCCTTCTTGAGACAAGGCAGAAGAGGAACTACAAATTCAAGGGGATGCGCATGCTGAAGCCAAACTGACTTCAGAAACCACGGAAAACTTCCTCATGTGGAGTTTCATCAAAGGAATCATAGGGATGGTGAAGGTCACGAACCCTAGAGCTCTCAAATTCCCTGGCTGGTATGGAGGCCAGAGGATGAAGTTTTTTTAAAAAAGGAAATGAGTGTGAAGGCCTTGGGGGGAGGCAAGAATCACCAGCATAGGCACAGTCTTTATTCTGTACCCCGAAAAACATGGGCCTGAGAAGGAGTCAGGAAAGACTTTTTGAAGTTTATTTTGAGTGCCAGTCTTTGGGGGAGGGAAATGGCAAAATGAAGATTTTGCAACAAGACCTCTGGAGCAGATGCCTGAAACAAGAGGTTGTCCAAGTAAGGAAAGACATGGATCCCCTAAAGGCTGCAAAAAAGCAATCAAAGGAGTGAAGCATCTGATGAATACCCTTGGGAAAGTAGAAAGGCTAGAGGGCAAAGCAGACAACTGAAAATGCCAAGAAGCAACAAAGAAATGTAAAAACTTCCTGATAAGGGTATGAATAGGGATATGGAGATAAGCATTCTTGAGATTCAGAGACACCATATAAGCATGAGGAAGCAAAAAAGGGAACACAATCTGAAGGGATAGCAGTCAAAAAGAGGGCACTTCAGAAAAGTTTCTAGATGAGAGAGATCTAGAATTGTTCTCCAGGTACCCTCTTATCTGAGCACTAGAAGCATCCTAGAGTAAAACTCCATCCCACTTTGGGATACAGGCACCTCTTGAATAGTACCCAGAGTCAAAAGATCTCAAAGCACCCTTGGAAAGTATGACAGCTGTTCCTAAAGGGGCTGAGGAATTCTCATAAAAGGGGGAAGAGATTTTAAGACCATGAAATACCCATGGCAGATAATGGCTAGAACACAGGAATCCTGAGCAATCTTTAGCCAAACTGGAAGACAGAGAGACAGGTGAAGAAAAAGAGCAAAGTGGTTGGGAAGAATAGGATAGTCAGACAGCAAGTGGTTTATCAGGGAAAGGAGACTTCTGAGGCATAGAAGTTTGAGTAGCCTTTGCAGAAGGAGCCTAATTGCCACCATTTTTACCCTTAGAAGGAGGGCAAGATTGCCTGCGAAAAAAGGCCCTCTTATTAGGGTAGTTTATCTGAAACTTTGGCACAGGAGAAACAAACACGTTTAATTTCCTCTAAAGCCTTGCCCTTAGCCTGAAGGGACTTAAATCAGCAGCAGCTTCACCAAACAAGTGTTTATTATCTAGAAGGGCATCCCATCAACTTAGCCTTAATATCACCAGGCAAAGGTTGAAGCCGAAGCCAAGAATATCTCCTCATCACTGAGCCAAAAGTAGCAGTCCTAGAGGAAGTATCTGGTGCATCATAACTACACTTGATGGAACGATGAGCCACCTGGTAGGAAGTCCCTTAAAGGGAAAAGGAAAGGGCAGAAGTTTTACCTTCAGTCAGGAAGATCAGAAATCATCTAACAGGCCTGGACATATGGGTCTGATAATTAACAGCCCTAAAATCCAAAGTAGCAGAGGTATAAACCTTCTTGCATAGCCTTTCCATGGTTCTGCTATCTTTATCAGAAGGCAATAACTTAGGAAAGGGAAGCAATTGAGAATGTTTGTCATAAGCTACAGACACCACTAACTTGGGTCAGCAGAAGGACACGTGTACAAGAACTTACAGTCCTCAGGCACCCTATCACCTTTCTTGGGGGCAGGAGACTGAGAATCTAGAACTTTACAGGCATTAGAAATGGCATCCAGCAAAGCAACCGAAACAGGAGGGATAGCAGAAGATCTGGGAGAATCCATCTGCAGTAGCTCATAATACCTTTTTTGAATCTTAGAAACTTGAGCACAATCCCATTTAAAGAACTCTATCATCCTTGAGACAGTGTCCTCAAAAGAAATCCCTTCAAAGGGAGTATCAGGACTGGTAGACTCCTCTTCCTCTGATCCATAATCCAAAGGAGAGTGAATCTGGAAGGAGTAAGTAAGGAATATCTCATCTGACCCTACCTCCTCCTCCGAGGAATCCTGCTCTCTGGGTCTTTTAAGAGGGGTAGAGGACCAATGGGGGCTGGAGCAGAAACTCCCTGAGGAGGTTTTAAAGCCATCAATACACTAAACAATCCCTTAGTGATGGCCTGCCATTCACTCTATGGATCCTTAGGAGTTGAGTAAATATGTTTAGACTTCTGCTTTTTCTTTAAGGGGGCATCCCCTTTAAAAAATGTATAAGGCTCCGACCCCAGATGGCATTCAATAATTATTGTAGGGATGACTTCTCTGACTAAAGTTTGGGGAACACCTCTAGGCCCCTTAGAGATAATCAGCCATGGTTCCCCATGAATGTCCAAAGCGAACACTTTCAATACCTCCCTGGATGTGCCTAAGGTCAGATCCCTGCCGGCCTCCAACCCTGTCATGGCAGAAGAATCCAGCCTACTTCTTCCCAGACGTCTGTCTCTCAGAGTGGGAAGTCCCCTCCATTGTGTCTTCAGCAAGAAGCTTAAAACATTGATTCTCAAGAAGAGGTGCCAAAGAAGAAAGCCTACTACTAAGCGTTTTAGCAACAAAGGCCTGACAGATAGAACAGGAAGTATGATTGTGCAAAGCACCAAGACAAAACAGACACTGTTTGTGATGGTCTTTATGGGGAATCTGTTTAACACACTGACATTTACCCTTCTTGGATGACATGAAACCCCACAGGCAACAACATAGCAAAAGAAAGATAAGACAACAAAACCCAAACAGGGCACTTATATGTAATGGCTTGGTGAACTAGCAACGGAATGGTCATTCAGACTGGAGGCAAAAAAGTTCAGAAGATGGTACAGATGGATGTCACCTTCATGCCCTATACTACACAAGGAACATATGTGTGATGTACGGCATACCTTAAAGCAACCTAAAGGCTTTGGTATACTGGCTGGATGTCGCAACGCCCGTGTCAAGGGATACCTAGTGTAATGAATACTGCAACAGTGAAATTGAAGGACATCACATGATTGTTGGCATAATGGCTAAGGTCTTCTCCAAAGTGCAAGGTTCGATTCTGACATTTCGACAGTGCTTGTTTGGAGTTTTTTTGTTATCCCTGTGTCTTTATGGAGGTTCCTTCCACCTCCAAAACACATGCTGAGTGCTTCCATTACCAAAGAATGAAGCTGTGGGCAGCAACACAAACTCTACATGGTGTAGAGTTGTACAAACCAAACTCTATGGACATCTACTGTGTTGTTCAGTATCCTCATGTCAGTGATTGCAAAGTCATCCCTAGTGAAACAGTCACCCCACAGCATTTACCACTGATTGCCAAAAACAGCTGCAAGCAGTGATCAGGGAAGGCTCTAAGGTCAACAGAGACCAAGCTGAAGACCTGGAAGTTGATTGGAGAGAAAGCACAACCATTCAAGGAATTTATAGCATCTCAAGAAGATGAAGAAATAGATGGAGTTGAAAAGAATGGCAGTGCCTCAAGACAGCATGTGTGAAGATTACAGAACAGATATGCAGCTGAACCAGGCATGGAAATAAGGTAAAGAAGGAAAGCTGATGGTGGAATGCAAAAGTCCAGAAAGTCATCAAAAGAATGGAGTTTAAGAAAAAGTGGGAGGCAGGAAAAAAACATACCAGAGTAAGAAGAAATACAGGTTGGCTAACAAACAAAGCTAAGAAGAGAGTTGCAATTGCAAAGAACAAGGCATCAGAGGCACTCTACCAGCTACTGATACGTATGCCAGTAGATAGCACAATGAAACTATATCAGACTGCAAGGCAAAGACAGAAAAATAATGACAGTCAGATACCCTTCATAAGGGATGCAAGCAACATTAAAAGCAGATGGAAAGAGTATAGCTTCTGAATGAAGAAAATCCCACAGAAGCTGTACTGCCCCAGACACAGCCTACAATAAGAGAAGAGGAGGAGCCCACCATAGAAGTAAGAGAAGCATTAAGGAAAATGAAATCAGGGAAAGTAGCAGGGTCAGATGAGGTCACAGCAGTTATGATAAAGATGCTGCATGAAATGGGGAAAAATGGCTCCTGAGGGTACTAATAGCAGTATGGAGAGAATTGCGTATCCCAAGTGACTGGAGAATAAGCATTCTAGTGCCACTTTCCAAAAATAAAGGGAATATTCATAACTATGGGGAGTACAGAGGTATCAAACTCCTGTCATATTGCATGAAAGTTCTAGACAGGGTGATTGATAAATGGATATGCAGATTAGTAAAAAGTAAGGTGGAAAATGAGCAGTTCTGATTCAGGACAGGATGCAGCACAACTGACCTGAGGTTTGCAGTGAGACAGATAGTTGAGAAGAAGCTAGAGATAACAGAGTCCAACTAGGCATTCATAGACTTGAAGAAAGCATATGACAAGGTCCCAAGAAAGCTGATTTGGGCAGTACTGCTATGGTTGAAAGTCCTAGAAACATTGGTAGATTTTGAGCAAATTATGTACAAGGGCCCAATGACTTGAGTATGAGCACTCTTCATTCTCATAGGGGGGTTCCTGCTGAGAGAGGGTGTGCACCAGGTTTCAGCTCTGCTGTTCATACTGGTAATGGACTACATTAGCAAACAGATCTGAGGGGACAGATCAACAAAGTTGCTGTATGCAGATGATGTGGCATTACTGGCAGACTCTGAGCAAGATTTTCAGCAAAGGATAGGGGAATGGAATTGAAAACTGAAAGATCATAGGATCATAGGCGATTACTAGGCTACTGACCCAGAGGTCATTTTAAGCCTAGCCATTTCAAATCAATGTAATGGTACTAATCAATACCCAAGATTGCATTTAGTGATGACTGCCCATGTCCAGGAGGGTTGTAGGCACTATTCCCATTAAGACTTTACGGTGCTCCATCCACTCATCCAGGTTCCTCTTGAACAGTGTCATAGAGGTGCTCTGTTTTCTGTGAATTGGTAGTCTGTTCTAAAGACATGGCAGTCACTGGGAGATAAATCTATCCCTCCAGCATATCCTATTTAAGTTGCAGACTATATTTAAGTCCCTGAAACAGGTAACCCTAGACCCATTTGATTTATTGATATGCAGTAAGTTCATTAGGTTTGGGTCTTGGGTTGCTCTGTAGGCCAGGCATAAGTCTCCCCTAAGAAGTCTATACAATACAAAGTATAGTGACCAGGATTTTAGTCGATCTGTGTAAGGCACATGCTGGAGGCCCTTGATCTTCTTTGCTAGAAACCTCTTTTTTTTTTTCAAAACAGGTTTATTGTTTTAACATATAAGAGAAATATCATAACAATTTTATACAAGTAATTAAAAATAGGTATTATTATAATATTCAACAAAACAACTAAAGTATTTACAAAGACATCCACTACAATCAGATCAATTAATTAAACTAAAATACAATGCTATTGAAATTAAAATTTTTTTAACAAATTTTGTAAATTATCCCATACAATAAAATAAGATGTTTTTCTATTTGTTCTAGTCCTAATTGTGTTTATTTCCATATGGCACACTATATTCATAACATTTTTAAATTCATTGAACGAAGGAGGTGCATCTGAAATCCAATTTCTAGTTATTATTTTCCTAGCCACTGCTAGAATAGACCATAACAAGGGAAGCTTAACCTTTTTAACACTTTGAGGTACAAGTGTGTTGAATAATATAAGAGATTTAGAAATAATGAAATTATCTGTAAAAAGAGCCTGCAAAAATTCATTAATTGACTTCCAGTATTCTTTCAATTTTATACAGTCATAAAACATATGAGCCCAGTCAGCATTAATTTCTACATTACATCTCTTACATAGATTATCTTTATTATTTATTTTATTCATCATCAAAGGTGTATAAAAGATCTATGTAAAATGTCCATGTATAAAGTCTCCAGACAATGGAAGACGTAGTTCTATAAGCAGATTCCAATATATATTGTTTATCTTGTTGATTTGGTGGGTCCCCATTAATAGAAGTGAAATAATTCCAGTATGAATCTACACTGTAAAAAGTTTCTTGTCTGATAACTTTATGTATGTATGAAAGTTTACCTTTATCAGAAACTTTATGTTGTAAATTTAATATCAAGTAATCAATCAGTGTTGGAATAGATTCTTTAACAGTTATAGACATTAAATCTATTTTATTAATGAGATGTTGTCTAAAGGTCTGAACCTCTAACCAGCAAGTTTCTCTTAGATCAAATTCTTGTTTTAAGAAATCTAGATTTTTAACTTTATTATCAGATATCAACTGATACCAGTACTTTAGATCATTATCTATAGCTAAATGAGTTCCTTCAGAAGTAGATGACAAAAGCATACCCTGAGTATACATTATAGGAAATACAATAAAATTCCATTCCCTATACTTAGGGTGCATGAATATAAAGTTACGATAACTAATAATAATATTTAATGGGTAACAAACCATATGTTTAGGTGTAATAGGTGAAGTACAAAATTCCTTTAGTAACCATAACATGGAGTTATTTACAATCATATTTTTATGTGTTAAGGAGATTTTCATGAAGTGTATACTAATTAGCTCCCAATAATCTTTCCATTTTGTGACATATGACTGATCAATTAATAAAGTAATAACTTTTACAATAGAAGAGATAGTATATAAATTAAAGTCTGGAAAAGAAATACCCCTTGAGACCAGCTATTAGTATGTTTCTTTAATGCAATCCTAGGTCTATTAGGTGCCCATAAGAAATTTAACATTAGTGTGTTCAGTTTCTTGATAATTATTTTTGTAGGTGGAAGTATTATTGATTGTATTAAGTATAAAATCTTGGGGAATATTATCATTTTAATAATTGTAAGTCTCTCCTCCATAGTAAAAAACATATTATTCCAGGTATTAAAAAGATTTTGTATATTAAGAAAACAGGTATTATAATTATTATATATAATAGATTTAATATCTTTAGATAGTATTATACCTAAATAAGTTATCTGACCTGAATTGGGTACATATTTAGTAAAATCACTAATGAGAATATTTTTTCGTGTATATATAGGTAGTATTTTAGTTTTTTCTTCATTGAATATTAAACCAGAAATACTTTTAAAATTCATCATGTTGTCAAATAGAGACTGTATAGTAGAATTAGATCCTGCTGATGTAATTAGAACATCATCTGCAAAAAGTTGAATTTTGGATGTTGTATTTTCATCTATTTCAAAACCCTCTATGTCAGTACTGTTTCTGATCAAATTAGCCCAAGGCTCCATTACTAAAGTGAATAATAGTGGAGAAAGTGGACATCCTTGTTTTGTACCTTTAAGAATGGGTATTTTTGTGAAACATATGTTCCTACCTTAATATAAGCCAATGTTCCTTTGTATAAATGTTCAATTAGATTTACAAATGCATCTGAGAAGTTTGTGCACTTCATTAAGGTAAACAGATAGTCCCAACTTACTGAATCAAATGCTGAACTTATATCAAGACTAATAAGTGTTAAATCTTTCTTTTTCCTATTTGCAAAATCTATTAATGTTAAAGTTCTTCTTATATTATCAAAAGTATTTCTATTTACAATGAAGCCTGTCTGATCTATATCTATAATGCCGGAATGATTGTCTTCAATCTATCAGCAAAGATATTCATAAACATTTTATAATCAACATTAAGTAATGAGATGGGCCGATATGAAGAACATCTAGTGGGATCTTTATTAGGTTTTAAAATTGGCGAAATAAATGTATATTGCCAAGATGGGGGTTATTAACTCAGTTTGGGCCAAAATAAAACCTTATGTATTAATGAATATGTATTTTTAGAAAGGATTTTATATATCTCTGGTATAATACCATCATTACCCGGTGCTTTGTTTGATTTAAGCTTATTTATTTGTGTAATAACTTCTGTATATGAAATACTCTTGTCCAATAGTTTAATCTGTTGTTTATTAAGCTTTTTATTCATATTTGTGGTTATAAACTCCTTTATTTTATCTTTAGGTTCCATGTTAATATTATTATGGTTAATTTTGTGAAAGTGATTTCTAAATTCATCTAGTATTTCTGGTATACTAGAAACATTCTTATTTTTCCTTAGAGAAAAGATTTCTTTGATATGGTTTTGTTTATTCAACCTTTTTGTTTTATTTTTAAGTCTATGTAAGTATTTGGAGCTTATTGAATAAGACAAAAACTTGTATTTCTCTAAAGTTATTTTAACTTTATGAGTTAAAATTTCTTTGTATTTCTCATTTAGTTTGTTTATTTCTTCAATAACTTTCTTGTCCATAATATTTTCTTTATTATTATGTTTATAAGAGTCTAATTTACTTTGAATATCTAACAATTCCTTATCCCAAGATTTCCTTTTATTATTATACCATCTGATACTTTGTCCATATAGATATGATTTTAAGGCATCCCAAACATAAACAATGGAGACTTCAGGAGTGTTATTTATGTCTAAAAAATGTTTTACTTCTGAAAGTATATATTCTTTATAGTCTTTTAGTTGAGTTAAGTATGCTGGTATCCTTTAGATCTGAACATTATGAGTATTTTTTATCATGAATTCAAAAACAATTGAATTATGATCAGATATAGGACATGAAATGATTTTGGAATTAATTAAATCTGTTACCATCTGGTTAGAAATAAAGACCCTATCTATTTTTGAATAAGTTTTGTATCTGTTAGAAAAAAGGTGTATGGTAATGATTTTGAATCTATCTGATTATTAATATCATTCAAATGATAAGAATTAGCAAAATCCTTTAAATGTTTTGCATTAGATGTAATTCTTCTCTTTCCTATAGTGGTAGTATCACTTTCATGCAGTATACAATTAAAGTCACCAGCTAAAATAATATCTCCTATAGAGAATGATATGATCTTATCAAGATGATGTTTCACTGTATTAATACCAATTCCAGGTATCCAATATACATTAATTAAAGTGTAAGTCTTCCCATTAATTTGTATTGTAACCATACAAAACATTCCTTTGTCATCCTGATAAGACTTAATGGTTTTAGGAATGGGCATACTTTTATTCCATAAAATAGCCACTCCTTTTTTTTCTGAGTGTGCTCTGAACTAACCAATACTGTATATTTGTTTGTGGCTAGTTTATCAATATCTTTTTCAAGAGATGGGTTTCTTGTAGGAAGACTAAGTTGGCCTTATGTAAATTAATGTATCTTATTAGGCTTGCCCTTTTACATGGATTATTCAATCCATTAATGTTTAAAGAAATTCCTTTTAAAGATGTCATTTGGCATTTTTAAAACTTAAGAATCTTATGATCAAAATAACAAATAACAAGATAAGTAATGTTACATCTCCTCCTTTAGGTGTACCTTTAAATATAGCTGTATTTATTGAATCTCTTATGGGATTTGTATAGGATTCAATTTTGTTTGTAGTGACAATGAATGTACAAAATATATTGTGGATGTCAAAACTATATACAAATAACAATGAACAAGTGAAAATAATGTAAGGATTAAACCTTGCATCCAGCCTGGAGTTGTAAACTCCAACTTAGAGTAGTATTTACCACTCAAGTTAACCCCCTACCCTAAGCAGCAGTACGCCAGCTACCACCTTATCAATTTAATACTAGTTATATTTAACTGAAGTTAACAGTTTTCAGTTCAATTATCTAGCAAGACAAGACTACACATTTGGTAAAACAGCATCATATAAACTAAAATAAACCTTTTTTTTTTTTTTTTTTTTTTTTTTTAAACTGTTCATACTACTATATACATGCATGTAATATAAAACACTTGTATTCAAATAACATTCAAATAATCTTGATGTTAGAAATCAAGAGGAGAGAAAAATAAGTTCTAACATTCATTTAAATCAAAAACTTTGGCTAATATGATTCAGACATTACATATATTAGGATGCATCTATTTTCTGTCATGTAAATACAGTTAACAGCTTCCAAAAAAAACCCTTGAATTGCTTGTATATGAGCATTTACTCAAACTCATTATTGCCAATAGAATAAAATATTGTATTCATAGAAATTGTTATAAATCATACTTCATAGTTAAGCAGATTCTCAGAAACATTTATATACATATCTACATACACATGCATACACACACACACATACACACACACACACACACACACACACACACACACATACACACGCACATACACACACACACACACACACACACACACAAACACACACACACACACACACACACACACACACACACACACACACACACACACACACACACACACACACATACACACACACACATATACACACACACACACACACACATATATATATATATATATATATATCTAATCTCACTGAGTTGTATCTTTACTGAGCACCATCTTACATTGCTGTCCCTTCAATAAATCTGTCTGCTTTATACAAAATAATGCACAGCAAACACATTTTAGTAACCAGATTTTACAAACATGCTATACTACTGCTTTAAAATATATCACATGACAATTTCTTCCAGTATAGAGTTATAAAATTATTTATGCTTGTCAATCAGATGAATTAAATGAGTTATAGTAATGTATATGTTTGGGACATAGGTTTTAACACATATTATTAATCTGCTATTCCTGTATCTGTGATGTGTCAGTGTGATATCTAGGTCAAAGGTGAGACCAGCTGCTTTCAGCTTCTCTGTGAGAATTCTGAGAGTTGAAGCTTTTGAAGTAGCTCATGGACACTGTGCATGAGACAGCCCACATCCCAGATTGTCTCTCTTAACATTTTGGCAGGAAACTTATTAAAAACTAGTGGCAGACATTCATTTAGCAGTGTAAATGCATCTAAACATGACAAAACCTTCACAATGCATTCTACAGGTTATTACAGACTCTATGTAAGTGAAATCAAGCCCAAAATTATTAATAAGTAACAAAACTCAACATTTTTGTCCCAACTCAACTCCTATGCTAATCTTATTATTTACTGTGTCTATATGATCAAAAGTATTTCTATATATTAATAAAGAAAAGAAAAAGAGAGTAGAAAGTAAAAGGGTGTAAGGCAGAAATAAAAAAAATGTAAGAGAAAGCTATAAGAAGTACATACAATAGAATATTACTTACTGTTTATATTAATAGAGTTAAAAATAAAACATATTATTTACTATTATTTAGTTCTAATTATTATTAGTTAAAGCATGACAGATTATTTACAAACAAGCATAAGCAGTGTAATCAAGAAAGTATAATTAGGTAGTGTCATTCCTGTATCTGTGATGTGTCAGTGTGATATCTAGGTCAAAGGTGAGACTAGCTGCTTTCAGCTTCTCTGTGAGAATTCTGAGAGTTGAAGCTTTTGAAGTAGCTCATGGACACTGTGCATGAGACAGCCCACATCCCAGATTGTCTCTCTTAACATTTTGGTGGGAAACTTATTAAAAACTAGTGACAAACATTCATTTAGCAGTGTAAATGCATCTAAACATGACAAAACCTTCACAATGCATTCTACAGGTTATTACAGACTCTATGTAAGTGAAATCAAGCCCAAAATTATTAATAAGTAACAAAACTCAACATTTTTGTCCCAACTCAACTCCTATGCAAATCTTATTATTTACTGTGTCTATATGATCAAAAGCATTTCTATATATTAATAAAGAAAAGAAAAGAGAGTAGAAAGTAAAAGGGTGTAAGGCAGAAATAAAAAAAAATGTAAGAGAAAGCTATAAGAAGTATATACAATAGAATGTTACTTACTGTTTATATTAATAGAGTTAAAAATAAAACATATTATTTACTATTATTTAGTTCTAATTATTATTAGTTAAAGCATGACAGATTATTTACAAACAAGCATAAGCAGTGTAATCAAGAAAGTATAATTAGGAATAGCATTTGAAGAACATATAAACTTTTAAAGGAAAAAAAATGTATCAAATTACTGACCTTATTTTTCCTCTTCAGAAAGAGAAACAAGTTAAATCACAGCTTGCCATTAAATCTCCAGATATTTTGACTAGTTATGAAACAAAACATTTCTTTGCACACAGAGAATAACTTTGATTAAATCTTTTCAAAATATTTGTTGCTTCTTGGAAATGCAGGAACTATATTTAAAAGATTAATAATAAAATAAAATGATGAGAGAGAAAAAAAAACATAGTACAAATCATTTGTTTTTAGTCTCTTCTTCTTCTCTGAAGTCTTCCATGAAGTTTCAGTTGCCAGTCTCTTTAACGAAGGACTAGCCCATTCCATTTCTTCTATTTTTTCCAAAATCTTATTTTTTGATAAACAGTAAAGCAGAGTCTAAGTCATCGAAAATTTTTGGACCATCAGGAAGGAAGATTTTAAGCTTGGCAGGAAACAGAAGGTATGTTTTAAACTGTGCTTTTTTAAGCTCCCTTATTAGTGGCAGAAAAACATTTCTTTTAGCTAATACCATGGAAGAATAGTCATTGTCAAAACGCACAGTTGTTTCATTAATCTTAACAGGAGCTTTAGCCCAAGCAGATTTAAGAACCATCTCTTTATCAAAAGATGATAGAAATCTAACTATAACTGATCTAGGATAGTTTTTGTTTGAGTTAGTATTAGCTATAGATCTATGTGCTCTTCGATACCAAAAGAGAATGCTTCTGGTAAATCTAAAGTTTTAGGGAGCCATGTTGTTAAAAAAGAAGTAATATTGTTACCTTCAATATTTTCTGGCAGTCCAAAAATCCTAATGTTATTGCGCCTAGATCTATTTTCCAGGTCATCCAGCTTTGTTTGTAAATGTGTATTTTGTTTCAGCAGAAACTCAATGTTGATTTCTTCTTCTTGTATTCTATTTTCCATGTCATTCACAGCTTCTTCTATGCCTGTCATCTGGATCTTCTGTTGTTGCAGGTCCATATGTAACAAGTCTATTTGTTTTGTAGTTTTTTCTATGAAAGTGTCTATTTTAGTATCCATTTTATCCATCTTAGCAGTAAGTTGCTGGACTATAATTATCAGAGACTGAAGTTCTTTCTTGATGCTGGAGTCTTGAGAATTTGTCTTACTGGAACTCATTTCAGACTGATAAACTGACAGGAAAATTTCCAAAGTAATTTCTGACAGGAATATTATTAAGATTTCCTTTCTTTTTTAGATATAGTTCAAGAACTATATAAAACAAACATATTTAGAAAGAAAATTACTTCAAAAATTATTTTTTTAAGTAATTAATTCCTGTCAATGTAATGAAATTGGTGGAGCTGAAGAAATCTGCTGCTATCCTGTGTTCATCCTTGGCCACGCCCCCTTTGCTAGAAACCTCTGACATGTCTCTAATTGCTGTAGATACTTAGTACGGTACCTACCAAATGGGGCATTATACTCAGTTATGGGTTGGATAAGTGCAGAGTATAAGGGGGTTATAACTTCTTTTGCTCTCGAGTTGAAGCCTTTACTAATCAAGTGAGCTACATGGAAAGCTTTCCTTACAATGGTAGACACGTGGTGGTCAAAGTTAAGGTCACGATCAAACTGTGATCCCAAGTCCCTTACAAATTACATGGATACTTAGGGTATTGTTATTGATTTGATCATGTGAAGGGGACATTTTTTGTGCCAAAGTGAATGATGATGCATTTCTTTTCATTCAGTTTGAGACAGTGACTAATACACCAGTCGTTGCTCAGTGTGAGACCCTCCTGGAGTATACTGACATCATTTGGAGATTCAATGATTGCACAATGATTGCACCTAGTTTGCGGTAAGCAAACTTGATCACCCATAACCCTTTAGTTTTGACCTGAACTTCTGAGAAGTATATACCAAACAGTAGGGACTTCAGCACTGACTACTGTGGCACCCTGCTGGTAACAGGTCTGCTGGTTGATGTGGAGTCACCCACTTTGATAGTGTGTGTCCGGTTTGTGAACCAGTTGGCAAACCATCTTACAATGAAGGGGTTTACATTCAGTTTGCTAAGTTATCAGTAATGCCTGAGTGTGGGATTGTGTTGAATACCTTTGCCAAATTGAGGTATGCTGTATGCACATATTTGCCCTCATCAATGGCCTTGGTCACACTTTCAAAGTAATCCGCCATATTTAACACGCAGGATCTGCCCTTCATGAATCCGAATTGGGTGGAGTACAGGTTTTGGAGATCACCTAAGTCTTTATTTATGAGGTCCATAATGATATGTTCCATAGCCTTACAGATGAGGCTGATCAGGATTATGGGTTTGTAATTCTCTAGGCCTGTTGCTAGGCCATCTTTGAGGAAGGGAATAACTGTAGCTGTTATCCATTCAACAGGAACAAACCCTGTGTTTAAGCTATGATTGAAAAGGGTAGTTAGTGGTGATGCTAGTCAATGTTTTAGTCTGCTCAGAAGACCACCTGGGATGTCATGTGGTCCCATAGAGGCCATGTTCTTTGCCTTGGACAGGGCTTTGAGGACCTGCTGTTCAGATATGTAAGGTGTGTGTGGGGGCAGGGGGGGGGTCGGGGAGGGTTTGCTGTAAGTTAGGAGGGGATATGACAGTGAAATATTTGCCAAACCTATCCACTCACAGATGGGATGAAACTGAGCACAGATAAAAAAAGCTATAATGGCAGGAAATGGTGGAGCTCAGAAGAAGCTGAGAATTGCAATAGAAGGGAAAATAGTAGAGCAGGTTAACAGCTTCAAGTATCTGGGAGGGGTGGTTGAGGTGAAGGAAGTTCTGACTGAAGAGGCCAAAGCTAGAATCAGAGGGTTTGTAGCCAACTGGCATAGAGTGTCAGGTGTGGTATAGGACAGAAGAATGCTAAAAAAGCTGAAAACTAAGGTGTACAAAACAGTGCTACAACCAGTGCTATTGTATGGTGCAGAAACCAGGGCAGTAAAGGTAAAGCAATTAAGGAAGCTAGAGGTAACAGAGATGACATGCCTGAGATAGATGGTAGGGTGCATACTGCAGGACAGACAAAGAAATGGGGACACAAGAGCATAAGACAAAGTAGCCCCATTTGCAGAAAAGGTCAAACAGAACAGATTATGGTAATTCTGGCACATGTGTAGAAAAGTACAAGACATTCAGCTGAAGAGGATTTGGGACTGACAGGAAGAAGGCAAAACAGAACAAGGGCATCCAGCAAAGCAGTACATGGATGGTGTAAGAGAAGACCTGTGTTAGTCAGGCATGAGTGTTGAAGAAGGCAGGAGATTGTCACTGAATATGTAGAGATGGCGACAGTTGACATGACACCCCATTCCCATGTAGAAAATGGGGAAAAGGGGGTTGTTAATAATGATGATGAACAAACTCTTAATCTTTCAGTCACCACATATCAACTATTGCAAGGAAACCCTGTTGCCTAGCAAAACTAATTACCAAACTCATATCCTTCCAATTCCAATGAAGTTATTCTCTATTTTTCTCCTCCCTTATCAGCCATATAATATAATGCCCCCTTCAGTATGCATCTCTCTCTCTCTAGACAATGTTTCCTCACCCAAAAGAGAGTGCCAAGGAGCCCTATTGCTTTAATGCTTCTTAGGACGTCTGTCTCACTTACAAGTCTGCAACTGACCCGGCCCTACTTGACCTTATTTGCATTTATATAACCGGTAATACCACCCATTCTAGGAATTTAAATCTGTATTATAATGTAAACACAATGTTTTGGCAGGATAGATATCTCTTGTCAAAGGAGCCCCTACCTAGGGAGTAAGCTTGCTCTCCATATCAAAGAAAGCAGCTCTCTATCTTTAGAACCATCTTGGATGAGTGGATGAGCATCCATGAATTCAACCCTGGTCTGGATCTTTAGGCCTTTATGAACAGGTGGGAACAAGTAGGAAGAACTGCAAAGGCTAAGCTCCAAATGTCTACTGGACCATCTGCTAAGTACATACATATGAACCTGTGACTCAGCTAGGACAAATCTATCCCACTTAAGATTAAAGAAGTGCAGCATCTCTCCTTCCTCCGAGACAGAATTTTCTAGACTTGCTTCCTCCAGAGAGTCCTCTGTCGGGTCCATTAGATCTGCATTTTCTCACAGCATTATCACCACCATTGCTGATTACTATAAGATAATGGAGCCCTTATTGCAGGCTCAGATGAAAGTGTGTCTGAAGCCCTCTCCCTTGGCTTCCAGGACTCATGCCCTCATCTCTGTTTTATGGCTCATCCTCACCAACCGTAGCCTTGGCCTCAATTACTCAGGAGCATGGTGACTTTCAGCCTAAGTTGCTTCTGACACTGACTCCTTTGTTGTCATCAGCCTCCCAGCTTTTTGCAACTTCAGCATTGGTCCAGCCTTCAATGTCAACTAGTCTGGCGCTGATACCATTGGTGCAGATAGCTCAGTTAGTTCAGAGTCTCAGGATCATGGCCTAATAGGCTTTTATTTATTGATTTTATTTTAGTTATTTAACATTTGTTTACTGGGAAAGTCTGACTGGACACAGGTCCTTTTCAGCAGAGGCCCGAGGAGAAAAGCTCCATGACTAACAGCAAATTTTCATGCACACATTACAATAATCAAAACAGTATAAAGTAAACAAAATGTAGTATACATAAGAACATACAAATGTGTTACATCTTGACAACAAAACCTAGGCTTTGAACATAGCTAGCACTATTTGGCTTATGTCAAGATATAAGTTTAAGACAGGTCGGTAAGAACAAAGGATTAAACACCGGGGGAGAAGTTGGATATGTTTTGGGTAAATCTCAAATCTGGGACCCTGTCAACTACAGCATAGTGCATTAGCCCACAAGGCCACTCATCAGCCTTTGAGCCTTCAGGACCAAGGGCCTTAGCACTGGGACAAATGTCAGTCAGATGCTGAGTGTCAGTGTCCCTTTTGGTTTCAGTACCATTCAACACTGTTTCCTTGACACTGCAGCTTTTGATGCCATCCAGATTTCAGGAGTCACCCCACAGGATGGCTACTGACTCAGCTTTTGCCTCAAGCCCTTCTCACTCAAAATTTGTAGATGCCAGATGTTCTAAGACAAGACTGAAAGACTCTTGGAGGTCTTATGGTCACAGGTCCTGTTCTCTGGATGCTTCTTTGTCATTAGATGTAGTGGTCTGTATTCCAGAAAGACCAGAATGCATGCTCTGGCCCTCTGTGGAGTGATACTCTATGGTAAAAGAACCCATCATAGACACTTATCTTTGCTGTAGCAGCCCATAAAAGTGAACGTCCTCGTATGGCAATCCATCCCCAAGTTTGGAATCTAGGACTCCAGGTTGCTAAGGCAACATTTGTTAAAAGAATGCCTCTCTATTACATATGTTTAGCTTCTAGGAGACTTTGCCAACAAATTCCACAAAATGCTGGAACGATTACAGGAGGAGCAAGAAGAACTAAGAAAACAGCTGATGTCTTAAGTGACAACTAGGATTTCATTTTCCAAATTACATCTGTAGCATTATATGCCAGGAACTGACCAACAAAAATTTCTGTGCATCTTTCTGAATGCTCTGAGCTCAATCTGCCTCTTTATCCATAGTAGAGAAAAACTGAGAGTGAGAATAATGCTAAGACTCTCACTGCAGTGGGAGTCCATTTTCAGTTGGGAAACAGGGAAAGTTTGCTAAAAAACAAAAAAAGCTTAAGCTGATGTCATTTAAACATGGCTCTCAGCAGCAGTGGAACCATCAGTCTATCAGAGGCCTACATGTCTGTGGCTCCTTCCACCAAGAACCAGAAATAATCAGTAGAATAAAGGGCCTAGTCATTTCCAATTTGTTGCGCCATTCCAACAGAACCCTTGATGGCTTGCTTAACTGCCCATCTTTGGAGGCAGGCTAGTATCACTTATCCTTACATCCTCCTACATGAAAGACCATTGTGCAGGATTTTTCACAACCTCTAAAGCTACTTTACTATGCTTCCCACCCCATCAAAGAAGAGTGTTAAAAGGAAAGGTTGGCATGCGCTTTCAGATATGATCCAGATTCTATTCAAGTTTTTTTCTAGTTCAGAGTTAATTTTATTTTCATTTTATTCACACTTTGACTGGGTTAGTCTCACTAGGCCAATGGCCTCTTTTCAAGGAAGATACAAGATGGTATTCATACTGAATAATAAAATGGAGAACCTAAAACTCAAATCTAGATTTCAGTGCCCCATCTATTTTGTCCTCAGTCAAACATTCTGGATGGTCTCCATGCAATCAATTCTACCTTGCCTAAGTAAGGGTGACACTATGATGTTCTGTAGTACTATCTCACCTTCATTCTTACACTTGGGTTCGGAGCCGATCCTCAGCTCCAACTCAGCAATTTTCTAGCTCAAAGTCTTCTAGTTGGCTCATGGCAAGGAGGTATCCCATCATGCACCACTGACATATCTAAGATCTCGTTTGCCACTCGACAAGTTCAGAAGTGCTTCTTCTTGGCTGTGGCTAAGTGGAATTTTTTTTTATTATTATTATTCTACTTGATAGTGTTTAAAAGATTTATTAAGCTGTATTAGTATTCATTACTAGTCTGGTGTCTGTTGCAGATCTTGTCTAACTTTGTTTGCTGTGTTTCTGCTGGTTTTTCTTGGCCGTTCTTCTGCAGGCCTTTTTGTTGTATCCCTGCACTCGCTATTTGTTTTTGCTATTTGGGCTTTTGCCTAATTGTTTTTCTTCTTTTAAAGCTATCTTTCACCAAGGGCTAGGCCTATTTAAGTTAAAGGACCTAATCCTCTGTCTGTCGTTCGTGTTTTTCCTTTCCTCTAGGGCTAGGCCCGTTTAAGTTAGAGGACCTAATCCTCTGTCTGTCGTGCGTTTCTTCCTCTAGGGCTAGGCCCATTTAAGTTAGAGGACCTAGCCCTCTGTCTAACTATCTGTTGATTTCCTTCAGGGCTAACCATTTAAATTAGAGGTAGTTCCTGTTTTGTTTTAGTGCTATTCACTGTGATTTGGCTTTTTCTGTCTGTGTTAGTATCTGTATTGGTGGCAGATATGTCTAAAGAACTGAAAGACCACAGACCTTCGGGGTTTAAAACATATTCCAAATGCACTCAAAAAAACTGTCCCTTACAAACAGGCATACTATTTGCATATATTGCCTAGATGTTATTCACCTTCAAGAATCTTGCTCCTTTTGCCATGCTTTTAGTTCTCGAGTCCTTCAAGAGAGAAATAACAAACTTATCCTGAAAGGTCTCTTAAAGCATTCCCTTGAGGAAGAATTGACTTTGTCTACCTCTTCTAGTTCCAAGTCACCCTCATCTAAGAAAGACAAAGCTAAACCTGCAAAAAAGGCAGTCTCCTACTCATTCGGTGTCTTCGGAACCACCAGAGAAAATATCCAAATCGACTACTTCCTATTCGGTTCCATTGGTTTTGGTGCTGGCAGAGGTTATTGATATGGAGGAATATGTTTCGGTTCCAAAGCTTACAGAGCTGATAACTGAATCTGTGTCTCTGAGCCAGTCAGCAGAACTTCGTCCGGTTTCTCTGACACTCAGATCACTAATTTTTTAGAGGCCTAGGTCCCCCATGTTATCCTCTAGCTGGTCTAGGAGCCTTTCTGATGATGATGTTGAGAGAGTGGTGCGCAGACTCCTGAAGACATTGGTGCTGGCAAATTTACTTTCGGCTCCGTCCCAGTCGCCTCCGGAGCCTACTGAGCCCATCCACCCTATCACCGTTCCTCCTCTGAGCCATTCCAATGCTTCAAAGCCAGAGATGTTGGTGCCACTTGCTGTGGAAAGGTTGGTTCTAGCTACCTCTGTGGGCCTCTCAGTTTCGATATCCACTCTGACATTTTCGGTACCTCCCCTTCTGATGAGGAATCGGTGTACCTGAAGGCTTTTGGGTCTCAACCCTCTGCCTCTTGGGTATCTCCACCTTTCTACAAACTTTTGGATCTAGTGAGTCGAAAGGTGTTGGAATCTCCTGATACTGTGGAACCAGTTCATAGAAGACCCAATAAATTGCTATCAGCACCTCAGGGCAAAGAATTTCTCACCAAGGGTGTGCCAGTAGATGCCATGGTGGTAGCAGCAGCCACCAAAAAGGAACTAGCTGAAACTTGTTCCACTGTCCATCCACCGAACAAGGAGTCTCAAACGATGGATATTTACGGGAAGTGTGTCTTTTTTCAGCGGCTTTTACACTCAGATCGCTGAACTACCTCTCTCATTTCACTAGACTCCAGAGAGATCTCCTGAAAGAGCTAGGAGATACTCTCCAAGGTAACGTATCTAAAGCAGTATCTGATAAGCTTAACGCACAGATGTCTACCTTAAATTCTATTGTTAACTCCTCCATGAGGCTGATATCTTATGCAGTGGATGGAGCGAGTAGGGCAGCAGGTTTAGGAGTTTCTCTTAGAAGGCACTCCTGGATGCGCTTGTGTAATTTTGCAGAGGCTATTAAGTCTACCTTTACCAACTTCCCTTTAATGGATCTTCGTTGTTTGGACCTAAGGTAAAGGACACACTCACCAGATGCGAACAGGAAGGGAAAACCCTGTCTGCCGAGAGAGTCCATTTTTCCGTTCCTTCTAGACCCTATCCCAAAGGGCAGAGGGGTGGAAAGATGTGGTTTAAAAAGTCTCAGAGGTTTTCCCAGGATGCACAGGGTGATTCCTTCACCAGAGACAGAGGAGGAAATAACAGTAGACATCACCCTAGAGGCAGTGGAGGCCCGCAGAATCAGGGGGCCCATGATTCCTTTTGTGGTCATCCCTACCAGCGCTCCTGAAAGGAGGTCCAACTGTGCATCTCTGGAGCCAGTCAGGAGGCTGTGTATCTTTGTAACTAGAAGCCTGGTGGAACATCACACAAGACAAGTGGTTACAAAGGATAATTACCAGAGGATACTGTATTCCCTTCTCTTTCCCTACTCCTCAGACCAGAAGAATCCCGGATGTTCCACCCAATCACAGGGATTTAGCAACTGTAGAAATCCAAAAGTTGCTCAAAAAGAGAGTCATCCAACCCTTCCCTGCAGACCAAGTAGGATTAGGGACTTAATCCAGATTCTTTTTGGTGTCCAAACGAACAGGAGACTTGAGACCCATCTTGGATCTCAGCAAGTTGAATGAATCAGTAAAGAAGTCCAAGTTCCGAATGGTTACATGAAAGTCAATACTCCCACTGTTAGGGAAAGATGTTTGGATGTGCTGCATAGATCTCCAAGATGCGTACTACCACATCAAAATGGACAGAGCATCAAGGAGTCACTTACACTTCCGGCTAGGGGCCAGTCATTACCAATTTCGCGTTCTGCCCTTTGGTCTCACCACAGCCCCCAGGGTGTTCACCAAATGCATGGTAGTGGTAACGGCTCACTTGAGACATCTTGTATTCCAAGTGTTTCCGTACCTGGATGACTGGCTCCTGGCTGCCACCACCAGGCATCTACTATTACAAGCCAGGGATGCCACCATTATGACTTGCTTACAACTAGGAATTACAATTAACTGGCAAAAATCTGCATTGTCACCCTCTCAGCATGTGAATTTCATTGGCGCAGAAATAAAGACCATCACAATGAGGGCTTACCTCCCCAGAGAGAGAGTTCAGAATCAGGCAACAAGTTTGGAGCCTGCTTCCACAGCAAAAAGCAAAAGCAAAGACAGTACTCAAATTGCTAGATACGATGGCCTCCACAATAACATTAGTCCCATTAGCCAGGCTACACATGAGGGTTCTGCAGTGCTTACTTTTCACCCAGTGGTCTCTGCAGCAACTACCTCTTTCTCACTCCATCCTGATAACAGAATCGTGCAAACAGGATCTTCACTGGTGGACCCAGTCCAGCCATCTGACTACAGGCAAACCTTTTGTTCCGTCTCCTCCAGTCACCATCATGACCACGGATGCCTCCCAGATAGGGTGGGGGGCATTACCTAGGGTGAACAGTTCAAGGCACATGGCAAGAACACGAGGCTCATTTGTATATCAATGTCCTGGAGATGAGGGCAGTGCTTCTGACGTTGCAAACACTTCACAGCTTTCTTCCTCTAGGGACGATTGTGATTCACTCGGGCAATATGTTAGCGGTATGGTACATAAACAAGGAGGGACCAAATCTTACCCCCTATGCAGAGAGACCCTTTGTGCTTGGGAGTGGGCAGTGTCTTCCCAATGCTTTCTGGTTGCAGCGCACATTCCGGGGAAAACCAATGTGCTAGCCGACAGGCTCAGCCGGGTGATTCTTATCCCTCACGAGTGGTCTGAATCCACACATTGCGGAACAAATGTTTCGCAGATGGGGTCAGCCTTGCTGCGATCTCTTCGCCACCCCTCTGAATGCCAAATGCAGCAGCTACATCACCCTGATCCCCCCAAAGGGGGAGATACGCAGAGATGCATTCATTCACGATTCGCCCTCGGGACTTATTTATGCCTTTCCACCTTTTCCTCTGATACCAAAGGTCATTCAGAAAGCAAAATCCTTGGGAAGCAAGATGACTTCATTGCCTCCTTACTGGCCTCATCAGATTTGGTTCCCCTTCCTCAGGCCTCACCTAATGGATGAACCCTGGGTTCTGGTCCCAGTGCCAGATTTACTGACGCATATGTCAGGGGTGTTCCATTCCTCTCTCCACACCCTCAACTTGACAGCGTGGTTGCTACGGTTCCATTCCTAGTCAGGCTTCACTACTTTTTTCCTGATGTTGTACATATTCTGACATCTTCTCACAAACATTCAACTAGAAAGAGTTACGCCAGTAAGTGGAAAAGGTTTTTCTTTTGGGCTCGTGATAGAAATCTTGATCCTTATACAGCCCCCATCTCTGCGATTTTGGAGTTTCTTACACAACTGTTTCATCAAGGGTCAGCCGCTGCCACTATTAAAGTTCAACTGGCAGCTATTTCTACCTTCCATTTGGCCAATGAACCTAACCTTATCTCTCATAGATTGTGCAGACCTTCCTTAAAGGTGCCGCATTATTGAGACTCCCCATCATGGACCCTGTGGCACCCTGGGATTTGAATTTTGTCCTTCATAAACTTACTTCTCCCTTTGAACCATCAGTAACGTGTGATCTCAAATTCCTTTCATGGAAAACGATATTTTTAGTGGCCATCACATCTGCAAAGAGGGACTTAGAACTTCAAGCCCTCTCTATTAAGCCGCCTTATTTGGTATTCCAGAGAGACCGGGTTTCCCTATGGACTAACCCTTCATTTGTTCCTAAGGTCTCTTCACAAGCTAATATTAATCAATCCATTGAACTAACTGTCTTTTTCCCAAATTTTTCCAATAAGGCAGAATACAAATTTCACCAGCTTGACATTCATAGACAGCTACCAAGAGTTTCAGAAGGTCAGACCAATTGTTTATTTCCTTTTCAGATTCAAGAAAGGGTTTACCAGTCTCAAAACCTACTTTATCACACTGGATTTCAAGCTGCATTTCATTCATTTATATGTCCAGTGGCAAAGATCTCCCTTTTAAGGTAAAAGCCCACTCTACCAGATCTGTTTCTACATCGGTGGCCTTCCAAGCCAAAATTCCAATGGATAACATTTGTGCAGCAGCGACATGGGCTACCCGTCATACATTCATAACTCATTACAAGTTGGACGTGGCTTCCAGGAACAGATCTTCCTTTGGTTCCACAGTACTCAGAAGTATTTTCCTGTGCGCCACCCAAGATAAAGGTGCTAGGGACGCTGTCCCAAGTCTAAGAATGAAGGTGAGATAGGACTACAGAACATAAAGATGTCATATACTCACCATAGTGTTCCATATTTGTAGTTCATCTCGTCCTTCATTCTTACTATCCCACCCTCCTGCCCCCTCCTTCGAGGACCTGGGGGAATTTAAACAATTACTCTCTCTCTCTCTACGTTTGAGACCTTTCTGCATGGTTTGTTCTTTCCTCTATAGTTTCTACTAGTAGCAGCAAATAAGATCTGAGATATGTCAGCGGTGCATGATGGGATTTTGCCACGTGCCAACTAGAAGACTTTGAGCTAGAGAATTGCCGAGTCGGAGCTGAAGATAGTCTCCGAACCCAAGTGTAAGAATTAAGGACGAGATGTACTGCAAACATAGAACGTTATGGTGAGTACATAACGTCTTTATTTCCAGACCTCCACAATGCTTACTTACACATAAACATAGCACAGGAATCAACTAGGCTTCTATTCATCTGGGTAGGAATTAGTCACTACTGATTTTATTATCATCCATTTGGTCTCACCTCAGCCCTAGGGTGTTCACCAAATATTTATGGCCATAGTGGTGGCTCACCAGAGACTGCAAAAGATAAATGTCTTTCCCTATATGAACAATTGTCTCATTATTGCACCACCAACATTTGATTTCTACTGCTCATGCTGCAACCCAAAGGCACAACAATGAACACTGAGAAGCCACAGCTGAAGTCCTCAGAGAATCTGATGTTGAAAGACTGCAACTTAAGACACATGGAATTTCACAGTCAGTTTACCTATCAAGGGAATAGCTTACATTCAGAAGACTGCAATCTTTATTCACCAAGTGTTTTCAGTAGCTCCGCAATGTAACTTAAGGTTCAAAAAGCATTTTTAGGGGTGTTTTTTCCATGATATCTTCATTAAATGGTTTGCTGCTTTCACGGAACCTGAATTTGGTTCTTCAGAAATTAGCCTTACATCTGTTTGAACCAGCCTCTTCATCAGAAGTAAAGTACTTGAACCGTAAAATGCTATTTTTGGTTATTACAGCAACCAGACCAGTTTCTGTACTTCAGGCCCTGTGTGTTGAGTCTTCCTATTTGATTTTTCATAAGGAAAGAGTAAATCTATGAATTAACTCGTTATTCATGCTGAAAGTGACCACAGAGGTGAATTAAAATCACTGAATTAATACTCCATTCTCTTATGACTATACTAATAAAAGCCAAAAGAATAGGCAGGGCAAGCTGAACAACACTGAAACCAAAAAACAAAAGCTTGCTGTGGAATCCAAATGAAGGTACGAAACCTGTGAAATAGTGTTGGTTTATTCAAAACAAACGCCAAGTAGCAAAATCATTAGTATAAAATCATTTTATACTAATAAAAGGGAATGTCTTCTCCATTAATTAGCTACTCACATATGTTCAAATTGTACTTAGATGGAACAAGATATTTTAGAAAGAACACTTGCTTTACATTCCCTTTGTGCAAAACAAGTTGGGACAGTGTCCAAATTGACTCTCACACCTTGTATCTCTGAATACAGTACATTTTGCTGTGATTATTATGGGAAACAGCTACCTTCTCTTGAAAAGGCTCATTCTACTTACAAAGCCTTTTTTGATAATGTCTCTATAGATGACATTTGTGCAGCTGTGATTTGTAAGATTGCCACCTTTCCAGATGTCCAAAGTGAGACGGAAGTGGTTTATCCAAACATATGACATCACAGTTGAGTTTGACCAAAAGTTCACAACAATAATAAATCCTCCAAGGCAGACCATAAAAGAAAGCAAACAGCAGAAAGTAACTGAATTAAAATAGCGATCTGGAGGCCTACCATATAAGCCCATGAGGTTCTAGAAGTTCTGTGGTACATTTTAAACTATTTTCAGCTATTTTAACTATGTATGTAACATACTCCTCATCACTGGAATTCTGAAGAATACTTCAATTTTATGGTCACAGAACATTCTGAGAAGCCAAAGAGACAATGTAGCACAACAATGAAAAAGATAGTTTTCACAATTTAGTTGTAAGAATTCATAGGTAGTCCTGACTCCTAACTTCCTTTGCTTACAATGTACATGTAACCTTTTGCCAAAAACAGATTGTATTACATGACACAGCATGCAACCAAAATACTTTTTAACCAATGTTTTTGAACTTTATGGGACAATGATAATGCCACAGTACACAATACAGGACAACTCTGATGATATGGTGAATCTTTGGAGTCAAAGCAATAAATTAGTCTAAGTTATTGCCATTAGCTATAATCTTTGCAACAAGAACTTATGCCCCACTGAAATGTATTGCTATGCTTGCATCATGCTGTTCAACTTTCAGTTCAGAGTGTATCTTCAGGAAAATGGCTGTCCTAAGGGTGAGAATGATAAGAACTGAAGAGAAATGTAGAAACGTTTTAGGTCTGAAGTAAGATGGTCAGGAGGCAGTGAGGAAAATGAAAATGTATAATTTTCTTCATTTAAGCAAATATATTAAAAAGCAATTCATACACTGTTTCAGAGGCTGGACAAAGATGAACTAATCACCAGGTTATTTGGTTTGATGCATGACTTTTGAGTACCCTACCCCATTTGCCATTAAGTGCAGTGTATGGGTGTGGGTTAAGGATGGCTACCGAAGTAAGAAGAGAGGAGACAAATATTGAAAATGATGTGTGCTCTTTATTTCAGGAACATAAATGGCAGACGAGGAGCTTGGTAATGTGATGCCTTGGGGAGGTTGGTGCTGGAGGATGGGGAAGGCTGGGTACCTTTGCTTCATATAATTCATTTTGGTGTGGTTGTGAGGATTTTTTCCACTTATTAAATGACTAAATCTGATTAGCTGTTTATGTGAGCAGTTTTTTTATTATTGCAGATATGCACAGAACTACCAGTGTATCAAGAAGGGCTATGACCCTGGGGAAATGGGTACTCTCGGCGTCATTATTATTATATAAGGGATGCAATCACTGGAAGGGATGCTTCCAGAAGGTAGAGTGGGAGTTTTTTTTGTAGTACTAAAATACTTGTCTTACCTCTCTCTGCAGTATGGGTGCATGTGGTATACAATAATCTACTTCATCAGCAGTTACACAACAAGATGGGTGTAAATTGATGTGATTCTGTACTTCACACTTGATTTAAAAAGGCTTTACAGAGAGAAAGGAGGCAGCTAAATTTTACTACTTCCCAAAATATGTGCATGAATGTAATTGAATGCATTCTAAAAAAGGACCACCAGTACTTCTATTAACAAGAAACAAAAAAGAGCAACAAAACTGAAAGGTAAAGAAAAAATATGGATTTGCCCCTAATGTATATAAAAGGAGAATGCTATTACTGTGACCTGTGATTTGCTGACCTTATTGCAGATAGAGGCACTGGGAACTAACATCAGGCGGCACGATGTCAGGGCACTTCTACGGGCTAGGCTTGTAAAGGCTCCAGGGCGATTAGCCTAATACACACCTACGAACCTATGAATGTATGAATGCAGACTGACTCCTCTGCTATCAACCGTGGCATTTTTGTATGTTTTTTCCATCTTCAAATACAAAAAACAAAAGCTAATCATCTAGAATACTTAAGTTTTGATGCAAAACAAACACACTGAACAAGATATAGTTTATTTTTGATAGGCTTCTTAGTTTTGCAGTAGAAATCCCAAGTAAATAACACAACTTGTGTACTTTAAGTTTAGCAATAATGGTCCATGGCACTTAAGTTTATTACAAACAGAGTCAGTGTCAATCATTATTTTAAAACATAAAACAAATACCTGTCTGAAGTTCAAGGAGTCTGTTATAATGATTTTGTTTCTATAGTGGATACCAACTCAAAAAACTACCTTTAAAGTCCCTGCATAACTCCTAGGGGGGTAGTAGTTTACTGTTCAATGCTGCGGTGATGGAATGACATGGACTGTGGATTTGAATCAATGAATGGATGTTGTGCATTTCATGAACAGGAGACAGGTTTGAAATGAATGTTCTTAGGTGTATGAATGAATGCTACAAATAGAAGTTGCAATGACTCCATGAGTGGAAGAGTGTGGGTGTGTGTGTGGGTGGTTAGGGCTGCAGGATGGACAACTGGGGATTAAAGGAAAAAAATATATAATAGTACTTACTCCTGAGTCCATGTAGTGCCATATTACTTGTCAAAAAATATAGCAAGTGTCTCAAAACTAGGACATTTAAAGTAATGGACCTCACAACAGCAGACATTTAAATTTGTGCTCATGGTTGTTGTTAGACACAGGACCAGAACTGTAAAAGCAGAAGTATAATGTGCACATCGGGACAAGTGGCTACCTTAAACCCATTACTGTGAGGACATATATAAGCATATATACTTGACAATAATGGGAATTTGGGCAAATAAGCCAAATTTTTACATACTCATTTTTCCAGGGAAGGAAGTCCCCCTACACTCCCTTATGTTTTTTTATTCCAATGTTGCTGCAACTCAAATAATGAGCTATTACTGCTAAAATATGAAAACAGAGATTGCTCTTCTTCTTTTGGCTTTACCCGGTTAGGGGTCACCACAGTGGAATGGTCCGCAGAATGATTGTCTGTGGAGTTTTACAATGTTAAGTTGCCAGCTCGGTGCCCAACCTTCCACAGAAGGCACATACTCACACCTAAGGCCAATTTAGAGTGTCTAATCCACTTACAGCATGTCTTTGGGATGTGGGAGGAAACCGAAGCACCCAGAGAAAACCCATGTGACCAAAGAGAGGGCATGCAGACTCCACAGAAGGCACCCCAGCTGGGAATCGAACCAGAGAACCTCTTGCTGTGAGGCGGCAAAGCTAACTGCTGCACCACCACTGCTGCCCAGCAATTGTTCTTTCTCTGCTAGTCATGATCTTAGAAGAAGATTAAGTACAGTTTGAATTTGCTTTGTTACAGCTAAGTAGAGATAAAATATCCCAGGACCAAACAGAACCTCAAGGAAACATGCTTGAGAAAGTAGCAGCATGAGCAATTATAGATTGAACAAGTCAATGCAAACAGATGTATCACATATACTGGTCCCTCTATTGTGCAGGGTGAGTTTTGGTACCCACTAAAACTTGCAACATCTTTTTTCAAAGTCCAGTGCATTAAGCCTCAGATAAAAACAAATCAGCATATATGTGCATATCTACAAAATATACCTGCACCCTGTAACCTTTTCTGTAAAGAATATTAGTGGTTTCTGATTGTAGTGCGGTATGTTTTGCTTGAGAAATATTACATAAATTGCCCTACACATCAGTTCTGCATAACCAGACTTAGATATAAATAAACTTCACTTAATTCAACTTCTGCATCAACGGTATAGTAATCACACTTACTTGACTGCTGAAAGCACACCCACTCATACCTCTCAATTGTCTAGATTTTCACATAATGTCAAGATTTTTGCCTGATATTTTTTGGTCTGATCCTCAAAATCTGTGGTTTTCTGGCAAATCATTTAGGATTGAAGTCACATAGATAATACTAAATAATGACAGGTATTTGAGTTTCAGACTTCAAATCTTTCAGAAAACACATATTAATGCAAACCTGTTATCCTAACAATGTTCTAAGTTTATAGGAGCGATGTTTAATATCTATCCCTATTTTGGAGCCTTTGTCTCCCCA
This sequence comes from Protopterus annectens, assembly GCF_019279795.1. Taxonomy (NCBI): domain Eukaryota; kingdom Metazoa; phylum Chordata; order Ceratodontiformes; family Protopteridae; genus Protopterus; species Protopterus annectens. The sequence continues at coordinate 859,346,467 of NC_056746.1, read as the reverse complement.
GTATTTCTAGCTTTGTCCAGATTTCTTGTGCTGAGAGGTTGAGAGTTATGCTACCCACTCTGTGTATTAACAGTACAATAATCCCACTTACCTGACTGCTGAAATCCCACAGCTCCAGTGTTTCAGTCTCAGATCTATGTTGCATTTGTACAAACTCTGCCATGTAATTCTGCACTGGAATATAACCACAGTATTTCTTCATTCAACATATCAGTACATTGACTCTGAAATGTCTTAGTTTGTGCATTCAGACCCACTTAATACATCTCATATTTTTCTTATTACAACAATCGCTTCAATTTAGCAGTTAAAATCTCGCTATATATAACCCCTCAACTGTTCAAAGACAGCAACCTTTCAAAGCTTGGATGAGTATACCTGGTGTCACATACCTCTCAACCTCGTAGAACAAAAAATCTAGACAAAGCCTAAAATGATGGGGGGAGAAATAAGGACAGATTTTAAATATTGCTTTTGCAAACTTGGAAAGTTGATAGAATAGGTTTTGCATTAGCATGAATTTTCTGAAGGATATGGAGTCTTAAACTCAAATGTTTGTCATTATTTAATGACTTCAATCCTCAGCTATTTGCCAGAAAAGTACAGCTTTTAGGAGGAACACACCAAAAATATGAGGCAAAAATCTGGACATTCTGCAAAAATCTGTACAGTTGAGAGGTATGCGAAGATATTTAAGTTAAAGCTGTGACACAATCACTGATAAATGAATATCTGAAGTTCTCCAGCATGCTACCTCCACGGATATTTTCGACAGTTCATTCAGTTAGTACCGAAATGTGGTGGGGTGGGGTACATTAATGGCAGTCGCAGCTATTGTTCTCTCTCAGCCTGCAGGACTCTGCTTCCTGAAACATCTCCAACACAACTCACAAATAATACACATTTTACAAAGTTCACATCAACAAGCACTAAGAACTGTCGAAACTCTGCCTGCAACTACTTTGTTGTGGGTCCACAATGAAATGCAGTGAACAGGGAAAAATAATGAGTACGTTTCACGTTTGAAGTCCTGTGCCTTCAAACTTGTACACACGACGGTCGATGCTTACAACTATGTAAATCCTAAGTGGATTCATATTTATGGGAAATCATGGCACATCAGTGTAATGATCTACCAGGGTCTACAGACCCTGGTAACTACCGCCCCATAAGCTTAACCAGCCTGGTCTGCAAAGCTATGGAAAGAATCATTATGGAACTCATAAACAGAGACATTGGGGACCTACAGACACTTGATCCCACCCAGTTCGGCTTTGTAAAGGGCAGATCCTGCCTTTTGAACCTGGTTGACTTTTTCGAAACAGTCACTAGAGCCATTGACGAGGGCAAAGCAGTCCATACAGCCTACCTGGACTTGGCTAAAGCCTTTGACACAATGCCCCACTCAGGCATCATAGAAAAGCTCAACAGCTTAAATGTAAATCCATAAGTCACAAGATGGGTTGCAAACTGGCTAAAGGATAGAACCCATAAAGTCAAAATCGTTGGAGTCATGTCAGACTCAAAGCCAGTCACAAGTGGTGTCCCACAGGGCTCTGTCCTGGGACCCCTCTTGTTCGGCATTTATTTCTCAGATGTGAAAGCAAACATGGGAGGATTGTGGCTGACAAAGTTCGCAGATGACTGCAAACTAGGCGCCATAGTCGATACACCAGCTGACACATACATCCCCAGAAAGGCCTCACTGAAACGAACAGCTGGTGCCGGAGTCATGGCCTTAAACTAAATGCCAAAAAATGTATAGTCATCCCCTTTGGGAAAAACAAAGTACCCACAAATTATCACATAGACAGTAACCCACTGAGTACAGAAAACATAATCAGAGACCTGGGGACCCAAGTCGATAGTGACCTCTCATTTGACACCCACATTGCCAAAGTGGTTAGAAAGACTTTCTACCTTGCCCACCTTACCATGAAGGGATTCACATCCAGATAAAAGGAGGTCATTGTACCCCTGTACTCCTCCCTTATCAGGCCCATGATTGAGTACAATGCCCCATTTGGTATGTACCTCATCCGGCACTTGCAACAGCTGGAGAGACCCCAAAAGTACCTCACCAAGAGGATCAAGGGTCTCCAACATATGTCATATGCTGCCAGACTAAAGAAACTCCAGCTCTATTCAGTAGCATACCGCCTACTCAGAGGTGATCTGTGCCTGACGTACATATTCATCAAGGACTCCCACACCTCAAGACTGGTTGCAACGCACGATGCATCGGAGACCATCCAGGTGCAATTAACCATAGGCAAGACTGCTCTGAAAATTGTAGCATGTTACAGGCCACCCTCACAAACTCAGGAACCTCACATGGCCTTCCTGAAAACACTAGAGGGGATAAATGTATCACCAAACACCATCATACTAGGTGACTTCAACTACCCTAATATAGACTGGGAACACTACTCAAGCCCAAACACCCTAGCCCAAAAGTTCCTGGAATTCATAAACTCAAATGCCATGGAACAACTAGTTACCATCCCCACAAGAGGAGATAACATACTTGACCTCATCATCACGAACATGGGAGCACAATGTTCAACACCAGAAGTATACCCCTCACTGGTGAGATCAGATCACAAACTAATCTCGCTGGAGGTCCTCATCCCACCCCACCTGAAATAAAAGACAACAGTAAAGAACTTCTCAGCCGACTTCACACTTCTAAAGACTAGTGTGGTCTCCTTTAAGGCCCCGAGCTGGCGGAAAACAGTACACATGCCGCTGAATCACTTACAAATGCCTTCTACCAGCACCTGCAGGACTGCATGGATAAGGCAATCCCATGCAAAACAAAGACTCTTTGTACCAAAGGCAAGCGTCCAGTCTGGTGGACCCCAGCCATAAACAAACTCTACAACAAAAGGAGGAAGCTACTACAAGATAGAGCAAAATCCTTAAAAGGTAAGACACCCTTGATCACTATAAGTAAAAAACTAAGAGCTCTCATAAAATCATCCAAAGCAAATTTTGAGAGAAAAATAGCTAAAGACTCAAAAGACAATAATAAGGCCTTCTTTAGCTATGTTAGAAACCTGGGAGGAAACTCCCAGATATGCTCAGAACTAGTTCAAAATGATGTGAAGATTACTGATCCTACGGACATTGCCAACATATTGGCTGACAGGTTCAGTGCAAACTCCCCCCCCCTCGCCCCCAAAAGGAGAGATATCTATACCAAATGATTGCAGCCCCCCAAACATCTCCAACGCCCAAGTAAGAACTGCTCTCTCCAAAGCAAAAAACACAGCATCCATGGGACCTGATGGTGTCCCCGGCTGTGTGCTCCACGAACTCAATGAGGAATTAAACCCACAGCTAGGACAGCTGTTCAATCAGAGCCTTACCTCTGGATGTTGCCCACGCACTCCAGGGGTGGCGCACTGCAACTGTGGTCCCACTTCACAAAGGCGGTGCCTCCACCGACCCTGGAAATTACCGGCCCATTAGCTTGACAAGCCTTATCTGCAAAGCCATGGAGAGGATCATAATGGACCTCATAAATAAAGACATAGGGAATTTGCAGACTTTGGATCCAACCCAGTTTGGCTTTGTCAAAGGCAGATCATGCCTTTTAAACTTGGTTGACTTTTGAAACAGTCACCAAAGCCATTGATGAGGAAAGGCAGTCCATACAGCCTACCTCGATCTGGCGAAGGCCTTGATACAATACCCCACTCGGGTATCATTGAAAACTCATCAGCTTAAATATTAACCCATACATCACAAGATGGGTTGCAAACTGGCTGAGTGACAGAACCCACAGGGTCAGAGTTGCTGGCGCCATGTCAGACTCAAAGCCTGTCACAAGTGGTGTCCCACAGGGCTCAGTCCTAGGCCCACTCTTGTTTGGCATCTACTTCTCCAAAGTACAAGCAAACACAGGAGGGTTATGGCTGACAAAGTTTGCAGATGACTGCAAACTGGGCGCCATAGTAGAAAACACATCTGACACAGCTATCCTTCAGAAAGGTCTCACAGAAACGGATAACTGGTGCCAGAGCCATGGCCTAAAGTTAAATGCCAAAAAATGCATAGTCATACCCTTCGGGAAAAACAAGGTTACCCCTAGCTACCAAATAGGTGGCAATCCACTGAGCACAGAAGAAGTTATCAGGGACCTGGGGACCCAGGTTGATAGTAGTCTGTCATTCGACACCCATGTAGCTAAAGTAGTTAGGAAGACCTTCTACATTGCCCACCTTATCATGAAGGGATTCTCATCTAGATCAAGGGAGGTCATTGTCTCCCTCTACTCATCACTCATCAGACCAATGATTGAGTACAATGCCCCATTCGAATGTATCTGACCCGACACTTGCAGCAGCTGGAGAGGCCACAAAAGTTCCTCACCAAAAGGATAAAGGGTCTCAAAATCTGTCCTATGCTGCCCGACTGAAAGAACTCCAGCTCTATTCAGTGCTCAGAGGTGACCTTTGCCTAACATACAAGGCCATGTCAAACCCAGATTTGATGAATATGCTTCACCTCAAAAAATCTAGATCCATCAGAGCCACAAGGGCGGGAGACTTAAACCTCGACACGGCTATTAATAGGACGTGCTGGAGGGATAGATTCATCACCCAAAGACTCCCTATGCTGTGGAACAAAATCCCGGTATATGTGAGGCAGAGCACGCTGGCCTTGTTCAAGAGAAATCTTGACCAATGGATGGGAGATCGCAGATATACCCCAGGGATTACCTCAGTGTTACTGCTCGACAGAGGCACAGCAAAATAATGGGTATATTTCCCCATACTAAAGGGGTGGTGTAAGCCACAAAACTATGGGCTAGGCTTGTAAATGCCCTTGGGCAGATAGCCTAGTATGAACCTATGAACCTATGAACCTAAGGCCAATGCCAATCAGGAATTGATGGACATGCTCCACCTCAAAAAATCCAAATCCATCAGAACCATGAGAGCTAAAGATTTAAACCTCAGCACAAATATGAATAGGACATGCTGGAGGGACAGATTTATAACTCAGAGGCTTCCCATACTCTGGAACAGAATCCTAGTTCATGTTAGGCAGAGCCCCTCACTGACTCTCTTCAAGAGAAATCTTGACGAGTGGATTTGAGATCGTAGGTTTACACTGGGGGTCATCTCTGTGTCACTACTAGACAGACGCACAGTAAACTAATTCTATTATGTAAGGGGGTCTTCACTGTGTCACTACTAGACAGAAGCACAGTATTCTAAATCTATTCTGTACACTTTTGTACCATTACATGGGGTGGCGAAAGCCACATCACTATGGCTAGGCTTATAAATGCCCCAGGGCAGATAGCCTAGTACTAAACTATGAAACTATGAAACTATGAGATGGGAGTGTTGACTATCATACAACTCTACTAGAGACAGGCAAATTACACAACTAATATGCTAATGGAAGGCCCCACACTTTATCCTTATAAAAAATTATTTTAAGCAAAACAGCACATGAAGCATTGTGCCTCACCTAGATGGAAAAAAACTGCAGCTATCCTATTACAAATGCACTGATGTGTCTTACTTTGGCTATACAAATAGCTTTATTGTTTACAGCTTTCAAAGAGGAAAGTGAACACAATAGTAGATATAATGCATGGCTAGAGCAGCAAAGTCACAAAACTCAAATTAGATCATATATTAACTATTCATGAGTATGGCAATATTTTTTTCTTCTTGCAGAAATCACAGTGTACAGGATTTTTCCTTATGCAGCGCTCTTTAAGCACTGCCATAGAAATGGAGCAAAAAGGTCTGGGATGAAAGATTGGAGATAAATAAGCAATCCTCTAGAACACATATGTCATGGTTATTGGTAGCCAAAGATAAAGTTGTACAGAAATCTGAGTTTTAACATCATTTTTATGCAAAGAAAGCTGATACCCTCTCTCACCCAGAAGTACAGGGAGTTGTTTTTACTCTGGATCCTGAAGAACCAAAGGTAATGACAGATACAGGCTGCAGAAATTCTCTTCTCCAGAGGAACATTACTTCCAATTTTGACCAGAAGGTGGCACCATAGACATTATTTTTCAGCAGCAGATGTAGTGAATCACTTAAAACAGCTTAAACAGGAAATGGCGCTAGGAAGGCTGTCCCCATTTAGCTGTACCATTCATTCTATTTTTTATTTTCACTACAAAGCATTTGAGGAGGAGATCTGTCTAAAGGACATGCAGTGTACTTCTCTTTACAAACCGACGTTACCGCACTCTGCAATGGGGAAGCAGAACTACATGTTCCCCGCTGCACTTACGAAGGTTTTTTTACAGATTTCAAAAGACTTGCTTACACTATATTTCTCAGAAAAATATGCAAGCATTTGCAGCAAATTCTGTGGAAAATGTGTTCCGCAACATGGTTATGCTTCTGTCATTACTTCTTTCATCTTGGATTCTTACTGTTGTATAATACATTTTATATCATTTTCTCTGAGTGCATTAGTGATCTAGGTTTCATTGCACTGAGGTCAGCAACAATTCAAAACAGGTCTTCTCTCGGTTTAAACTAGGCACATAAATCTTCCAAGGAAGAACAGTTTAACCTGGAGAAGGAAAAAAAAAAAACAAACATTATGAACTTGCAGACAGAAAACACACACATAATAACCCAATATTTCATTCCATTAAATAAAGTCTGATTTTATGACCCCCATATCAATCAAGCCTTCTACTACATTCTTCCCCTCTCAACCATCAGTCATGAGGTGTGTAAATGTTCAAATGTAGGCTTGAAAAATCAAGTTAAAAACATAGGCCAAACAAATATAAATTCACTGTGAACAGTAAAGGATACTGAAAAGGTACAACAGCAATGTTGTCCAAAAAAAAAAAAAATCTTCTTTATACTGGTAACAGGCAACAGCATTCAAAGTAGTTTCAAGAATAGTGCATCTCACCTCCAGGGTTGTGATACAGAATAACAAGATGGAACTTCTCCTTGTCCAAATTACCATTAATAAAGCCACGTATCACATCATAGCTAACTATAGTACCCCCTCCATGCCTTCCCTTGGACCATATATCCTACCTGATTAGTATGAAGTCCCTATGAATTGGGCCAAATGGCTCCTTACTGAAATGTCGGCACTCGAAATGCAGAGTACCGACAAGCTGAAAAAAAAATACCGAAACTATAGGAGAAGAGCGAATCTCCAAAATCAGTCCTCTCCTTTAAACTTCTTTTTTTTTTCGGGGGGGGGGGGTAAGCCCCCCACCCTCAAAATTATATAGGCCGACTCCAAAATCACCATACTTTGGAGAAAAGAGAATATTCCAAGAAATATGAACATTCAGTCTCCGTATTTCAGGACTTGCTCTAGCAGGGCCCCAACATTTCAAATGATTACCAGGCCAAGCACCACTCTTCAAGAGGACTTCATCTACCCCTCCATCAACTGGTAGACTTATACATCCCCTAACCTATACACCCAGAGATTTCTGGAGTTCAGAAATACAAACTTTCTGGACCAGATAGAATGCACACCAATTAGGGAAGACAAAATTTTGGACTTAGTCCTCACCTACATGGGACAGCTTTGTTACCAGCCAGTCGTAACTTTCTCCCAAGTCAAATCGGTCACATTCACCAGAAGACTGAAGCTGGAAGGATCTTCAAATACCTCAGTATCACAGGTTATATGAAGGCTGCACTACTAAAACTAAGTGATGATCTGGCTAAATTCAACATTCACCTACAATCAGATGACCCCACTACTTACGCAGAATCCTCTACCTCCAAAGTCTATGCACATTTGAATAGCTGCATAGATGAATCTGTTACCCTCTGAAGTAAATACAATGCCAAATTTAAAAATGAACCCACAGCCGGCCTTAGGCATAGGCCAACTAGGCGGCCACCTAGGGCGCTGCTCTAGCAGGAGCGCTTTTCCAGTATTTATTTGGTGTAGGTAGACCAGGATGGGGGCACTGGATGGTATGGTGGAGGGGGGGGGCGCCGTGGAGCCCTTTTGCCTAAGGCACCAGTTGACCTAAGGCTGCTCCTGAATGAACTCCTATAGTGGAATCCAAATATAAAAGGCTCTACAATAAAAGGAAAAAAAACACATTGCGCACTATAATTACAACTCTCAAGATGAAAAAATGCTCTTGCTAAACTTAACAAGGAACTCTAGTCACTGATCAAAACAACTAAAGCTATGTATGAGGCAAATGTATCCACTCAGGCTAACAAAAAACATAAAGTCTTCTTTAGCTATGTTAGAAATGTCAGAAACAACACCCACCACTGCAAAGCGCTAATAGTAAATTATATCGCATGCTCGGATCCTGAGAACATAGCAAATCTACTAGTAGATAAAATTAGCCCTAACTTCACTCCCCTCTCTCCCATTCCTAGATCACATGCTGATGCCTACACACACACACACACACACACACACACACACACACACACACACACACACACACACACTCTCCACAAATCTCCCAAGAACAATTCCACAAAGCACTTTCCAAGGCCAAGAACACTACAGGGCCAAATAATGTACTAAGCTGCCTAATGGTCAGCATGAAACAGGACCTATTAAACCCTTTTACAGAGGCTATTCAGTATCAGACTCCAAACAGCCTTCATGCCAGATAACTGAATGACAGCAACAGCCATCAATCCACATAAAGTTGGTATTTCAATTAACCAGTAGTGTGTCAAATTGCTGAATGCAGTTTCAGCAAACATAAAATGTTTGAACACGGTTTGCTGAAAATGCTTTTGCCAGCAGTGGAGTGTGTCTCTTTCATCATTGGTTGTGCGACTGTGGAGTTTGTATATAAACATTTAGGGTGTGTTGGGGGGGTCTGCCTACTTGGAGACTACGCTTGTCACCCTGCAAAAAAGTTTCCTCCAATGTTCGATGAAGGTAGTTTCAATAAATAGTTTTTGAATGCTTTATGTTAATCAAAACTACCTTTGGTGAGTCGACATGAATCCCAATGGACCCAAGTAATTACAGACTCGTATGTATGACTAGCCTCATCTGTAAGGCTATGGAGAGGATCATTATGGAAATAAAGAAGGACATAAGTAACCTACAAGCTCTTTGCCCAAGTTAGTTAGGCTTTGTCAAGGGGTGGCCATGGTCACAGCAAGAGGTTCTCTGGTTCGATCCTCGGCTGGGGTGTCTTCTGTACGGAGTCTGCATGTCCTCCCTGTGGTCGTGTGGGTTTCCTCTGGGTGTCCCAGTTTTCTCCCACATCCCAAAGACATGCTGTAGGTGGATTGGACACTCTAAATTGGCCCTAGGCGTATGTGTGTGTGTGTACCTTCTGTGGAAGGTTGGGTGCTGGGCAAGGTTGGGCGTCGGGCTGGCAACTCAACACCGTAAAAACTCCACTGCCAATCAAGAGCGGACAAGGTGATCTGCTGTGATGACCCCTAACTGGAAGAAAAGCCAGAAGAAGAAGTTAGGCTTTGTCAAGGCAGATCCTGCCTGCTTAATCTGGTCAATTTTTTCAAAAATGTTACTGAAGCAATGGATGAGAGAAAAATCAGTTCACACATGCACATCTAGACCGTCACAAAGGTGTTCAACACCCTCTGATACTCAAGCATTGTTGATAAATTCTCCCAGCTCAAAATTAATCACTGTGTAATTTGTTGGATAGCAAACAGACTCACAAATAGAAATCAGGAATTTAGGGTAGGTATCTCTGCCTCCTGCAAAAGACACATCAGTATTATTGTACCCCAGGGTTCAATGCCTGAGCCATTAATCTTTGGCATTTATTTCTATGTGGTTACAGCTAATGTTAAGGGTTTTGGCTAAGTTTGTAGATGACTATTAACTTGGTGCCATCATAAAATCTCCAAAGGACACCAACATTTTCCAAGAGGGCCATTCCCAAATAAACATGTCATAACCATGCACTAAACCTAAATGCCAAAAAATGTATAATAGTTTTCACTGGCAAGCATGACATCCACTGTAACTATCACATCAACAAAACACCCTTGAAAATTGATCAAATCAGTAGAGACCTGGGAACCTATATGAACAACAAAATTGTCCTTTGATCACTGTGTATCCACTATGTAAGAAAGCCTTTTTCATTGCACAACTTATTAGTAAGGGTATGGCATCCAGGTCTAGGGATGTAATTAGCAAAGGTATGGCATCTAGATCCAGGGATGTAATTAGTAAGGGTATGGCATCTCAGTTCAGGGATGCATTTAGTAAGGGTATGGCATCTCAGTCCAGGGATGCAATTTGTAAGGGCATGGCATCTCGGTAATTAGTAAGGGCATGGTTTCTTGGACCAGGGATGTAGTTAGTAAGGTCATGGTGTCTTGGTCCAGGGATGTAATTAGTAAGGTCATGGCATCTCGGTCCAGGGATGTAATTAGTAAGGGCATGGAGTGTTGGTCGAGGGATGTAATTAGTAAGGGCATGGCGTGTTGGTCCAGGGATGTAATTAGTAAGGACATGACGTCTTGGTCTAGGCATATAATTAGTAAGGGCATGGCATCTCAGTCCAGGAATGTAATTAGCAAGGGCATGGCGTGTTGGTTCAGGGATGTAATTAGTAAGGGCATGGCATCTTGGTCCAGACATATAATTAGCAAGGGAATGGCATCTCAGTCCAGGGATGTAATTAGTAAGGGTATGTCATCTCAATCTAGGGATGTAATTAGTAAGGGTATGGCATCTCGGTCTAGGGATGTAATTAGTAAGGGCATGGCATCTCGGTCCAGACATAATTAGTAAGGGTATGGTATCTTGGTCCAGAGATGTAATTTGTAAGAGCATGGCATCGCAGTCCAGGAATGTAATTAGTAAGGGCAAGGTGTCTCAGTCCAGGCATCTAATTAGTAAGGGTATGGCATCTCGGTCCAGGGATGTAATTAGTAAGGGCATGGCATCTCCATGCAGAGATGTAATTTGTAAGAGCATGGCGTCGCAGTCCAGGAATGTAATTAGTAAGTGCGTGGTGTCTCTGTCTAGGCATACAATTAGTAAGGGTATGGCATCTCAGTCCAGGGATGCAATTAGTAAGGGCATGGCATCTCTGTCCAGGGATGTAATTAGTAGGGGCATGGCATCTCAGTCTATGGATGTAATTAGTAAGGGTATGGTATCTCAGTCTAGGGATGTAATTAGTAAGGGTATGGCATCTCGGTGCACGGATATAATTAGTAAGGGTAGGGTGTCTCGGTCCAGGGATGTAATTTGTAAGAGCATGGTATCTTTGTCCAGGCATATAATTAGCAAGGGTATGGCATCCCAGTCCAGGGATGTAATTAGTAAGGGCATGGCGTCTCCATCCAGGGATGTAATTTGTAAGAGAATGGCATCTCAGTACAGGAATGTAATTAGTAAGGGCATGGTGTCTCAATGCAGGCATATAATTAATTGGTCCAGGGATGTAATTACTAAGGACATGTGTTGGTCCAGGATGTAATTAGTAAGGTCATGGCATCTCAGTCCAGGAATGTAATTAGTAAGGTCATGGCATCTCGGTTCAGGGATGTAATTAGTAAGGGCATGGCGTGTTGGTCCAGGGATGTAATTAGTAAGGGCATGACGTCTCGGTCCAGGCATATAATTAGTAAGGGTATGGCATCTCAGTCCAGGGATGTAATTAGTAAGGGCATGGCATCTCAGCCCAGACATATAATTAGTAAGGGCATGGCATCTCAGCCCAGACATATAATTAGTAAGGGTATGGCATCTTGGTCTAGGGATGTAATTAGTAAGGGTATGGCATCTTGGTCCAGAGATGTAATTAGTAAGGTCATGGCATCTCGGTCCAGGGATGTAATTTGTAAGAGCATGGTGTCTCAGTCCAGGAATGTAATTAGTAAGGGCATGGTGTCTTGGATCAGGCATATAATTAGTAAGAGCATGGCATCTCAGTCCAGGGATGTAATTAATAAGGGCATGGCATCTCAGTCCAGGAATGTAATTAGTAAGGGCATGATGTCTTGGTCCAGGCATATAATTAGAAAGGGCATGGTGTCTTGGTCCAGGCATATAATTAGTAAGGGCATGGTGTCTTGGTCCAGACATATAATTAGTAAGGGTATGGCATCTCGGTCCAGGGATGTAATTAGTAAGGGTATGGCATCTCAGTCCAGGGATGTAATTAGTAAGGGCATGGTGTGTTGGTCCAGGGATGTAATTGGGAAGGGTATGGCATCTCGGTCCAGGGATGTAATTAGTAAGGGCATGGTGTGTTGGTCCAGGGATGTAATTAGTAAGGGTATGGCATCTCGGTCCAGGGATGTAATTAGTAAGGGTATGGCATCTCAGTCCAGGGATGTAATTAGTAAGGGCATGGAGTGTTGGTCCAGGGATGTAATTAGTAAGGGTATGGCATTTCAGTCCAGGGATGTAATTAGTAAGGTCATGGCATCTCGGTCCAGGGATGTAATTAGCAAGGGTATGGCATCTCAGTCCAGGAATGTAATTAGTAAGGGCAGGGTTTCTTGGTCAAAGCATATAATTAGTATGGGTATGGCATCTCAGTCCAGGGATGTAATTAGTAAGGTTATGGCGTCTCGGTCCAGGGATGTAATTACTAAGGTTATGGCATCTCAGTCCAGGGTTGTAATTAGTAAGGGTATGGCACCTCGGTCTAGGGATGTAATTAGTAAGGGTATGGCATCTCAGTCTAGGGATGTAATTAATAAGGGTATGGCATCTCGGTCCAAGGATGTAATTAGTAAGGGTATGGCATCTCAGTCCAGGGATGTAATTTGTAAGAGCATGGTGTCTTGGTCCAGGCATATAATTAGTAAGGGTATGGCATCTCGGTCCAGGAATATCTCCAGCCGACACAAGCATCCTCCAAAAGGGCCTCATAGAAACAGACAACTGGTGCCAGAGCCATGGCCTCAAGATAAATGCCAAAAAGTGTATAGTCATCCCCTTTGGCAAAAACAAAGTGCCCACAAATTACCACATAGGTGGTAATCCATTAAGTACAGAAGAAGTAATTAGGGACCTGGGGACCCAAGTTGATAGCAATCTCTCATTTGACAACCACGTGGCCAAAGTGGTTAGAAAAACATTTTATATAGCCCACCTAATCATGAAGGGATTCACATCTAGATCAGGGGAGGTCATCGTGCCTCTTTACTCATCCCTCATCAGGCCCATAATTGAGTACAATGCCCCTTTTGGGATGTACCTTACCAGACACCTGCAGCAACTGGAAAGACCCCAAAAGTACCTCACCAAGAGGATCAAAGGGCTCAAACAGATGTCATATACTGCCCAGTTAAAGAAACTCCAGCTCTACTCAGTGGCATACCACCTGTTCAGAGGCGATCTGTGCCTGACGTATAAAGCCATGTCCAACCCGGAACTAATGGACATGCTGCACCTC